>NC_064808.1:109544372-109627675 GCF_023721935.1 Panthera uncia | reverse complement strand
ATGTATACATATATATACATATACATACATATACATATGTATACATATATATAAATATATATATATATATATACATTTACAGTCGAAGCCAACAGATGTGCTGAGCTCTTCCCATGTAAAGCAGTAGAGGGAATAAAAAGACACATGAATCAGTTATTGCCCCAGAGGTATCTATAATCTGATGGGAGAGCAACGAGCTAATTAACATTTATCCCACACGAATGAAATAAATCCTGTTCTTGAGGCATAAGTACTGTGAGCTCACAGGGAGAAATATGATTAATTCCGAGTGGGTGGTGGAGAGAACATCAAAGTGGAGCCGGCCTTTGAGCGGAGGCTGGGAGGACGAGCAGGATGTTCATGAGGAAAAGCAGCAGGGAACACAGTCTGGGCATGAACAAAGGGTGGAGATGGGGAAGGTCACAGACAGTCAGATGCGAACGCTGCACAGGGGGAGGAAGGTGCACAACAGGAGTCTGGAGAGGCCCAGCAGTCCTGGGGCTGGAGGGCCCTGGATACCATCACACTGAAACATAGGGACTTAATCTTTCAGGCCATGAGGTTTGACTTGTGTTTCGAGCTATAACGTAAGCTCTCTGAAAGCAAACACAAGGTTCATGTTTCAATAATCTCTGAATTCTCAGTACCTCATACAACATCTAAAACACAATTCACAGACACGGATAGATGGATGGATGGATGGATAGATGGACAGGTGGCTGGGTGGGTGGATGGATGGATGGATGGATGGATGGATGGATGGATAGATGGATGGATGGGTGGATGGATGGATGGATGGATGGATGGATGGATAGATAGATGGATGGATGGTTGGGTGGGTGGGTGGGTGCATGAATGGATAGATAGATGGACAGGTGGGTGGGTGGGTGGATGGATGGATGGATGGATGGATAGATAGATGGACAGGTGGGTGGGTGGGTGGATGGATGGATGGATGGATGGATGGATGGATGGATGGATGGATAGATGGGTGCACGGGTAGGTGGATAGATGGATGGATGGATGGATGGATGGATGGATGGATGGATGGACGGGTGGATGGGTGGGTGGATGGGTGGGTGGATGGGTGGATGGATGGGTGGATGGGTGGATGGGTGGATGGATGAATGGATAGATGGATGGAAGGGTGGGTGAGTGGATGTATGCATAGACGGATGGGGCAGATTCAGTACCAGCCTGAGAAGTAGAAATGACAAAACTTAATGACTAATTGGATATATGAGCATCAGGAGAGAGTCAAAGATGGTTTGAAGGTTCCTAGTACAGATTATGGGAGTACAAATGGATGAGCTGCTTTGAGGAGGTGAGGAATATTTTAATAAGACTGCATCTTTCACCTGAAAATGTGGAATGGCCAGGGGGTGCGGGGGGAGAGGGAACCACATGGCACAGAAGAAACAGGAAGGCATCAAAGTGCTGTTTGCACAATTGGAAAGACCCCATGGCTATGGGTGGGATACGAGGACACTCATCACTGTCCTGGGCCTGGGCAAGCTTCTTACAGGGTTTGCTCAGGGGAGAGATGAACACAATACCCTTGGGCATAGAGTGAGGGTGTGAATTCCCCTCAAAGCCTCCTCTTCTCCTGTCTCCAGCCTTGCCTGGGATACCCACCCCTACCTACTCACCTCCTTGCTGGCCAATGTTTACTGCTACCCCACAGGCCCACACACTTGGGGAAAGAAGGAAAAGGGCCAGAAATGTCATTTTGAGATTAACAACTTCTCATAAACCTTTTTGAATTCTGTCTAGATTCCTCTGGCATTTCAAAAGTCTGCATAGATCACTCACTCTTTGAAGGAAAAGGACCCAGTTCCTATGCACATGGATAAAAAGGGGAGGGGGCTTCACTGAAGGGAAAAACTATTAGCAAAAATGGTGGAAAATGTACAGCTTCAGTAATGCTCTGTTAAACACAACTGTTTAGGCGAGAACACATTTCACACAGGAAGGCTCGTGTGAGAACGTCGAGTCCACAGGCAGCCCCAAACCAACAGAGTTGGGCTGTTGTGTCGGCACACCGGGTGTGACTCCGGCACCTGTCACGTGTTATCCGTGTAAACTGTAGGCAATTTAGTTGACTTTTCTGAGCCTCAGTTTTCTCAGCCCTTCCACGGGTTTAACGATACCTCCCTTCCAGAGTTATCGTGAGGATTAAGGGGAGGACCCGCGTGAGATCTCGGTGCAACGTGTGTCATAAACAGGAGCTCCGAGACGTCAGTTCACCTTTCCCCACCGTGCACAGACCTGCGCGAGGCTGGGTCATGTCTGCAGACCAACCGTCGGCTTGCAATCTGCGGGGAGGTGCGGACGACCCGGAAATAAAAGGGACTCGGGCACGGATCCACCACGCGAGACCCTGGCAGGGGACAGGCACACAGATTTCCCGAATCTTTCAAGTTGCTCGTCACACGCCCTCCTTCTCTGGCTCTCCCCCTGGATTCTGATTACTAATCACACTTTGTAGACCTTCGCAAAGAGAGCAGGAAGAAGGGAAGCCCGGCCAACAGGCCCAGCAGGCCGCTGAACTGCTCAGTCTTAACTGGAATCCGATGACACGATTGCTGAGGTCACCTAAGGACTTTGACATCCCCCCCCCCCCAATTTTGAGAATACAGTAATTATGTGAAATCAGTGCTGTGTACGTTTTAACCTCCACAACTGCATTTTTGCTAATGGGGCCTTCGCTACATTTAAATATGGAAAACGCTGTAGGAATCTCGTTTGTGGCAGAGCGGTCATTTGGGGGAAAACTTTTTTTTTTTTAATTTAATATTTATTTTTGAGAGAGAGAGAGACAGAGACAGAGTGCAAGCAGGGGAGGGGCAGAGAGGGAGGGAGACACAGAATCTGAAGCAGGCTCCAGGCTCTGAGCTGTCAGCACAGAGCCCGACACAGGGCTCGAACCCACGAACCGTGAGATCATGACCTGAGCCGAAGTTGGACACTTAAGCAATTGAGCCACCCAGGCGCCCCTGGGGAAAACTTTTTTAACCCAATCCCCACAACCTCCCTACTTAGTTTTTTTGCCCCTACAACCTTCTTATCTCCTCTCTGTGTCTTCCAGCTAATACGACCTGGTTCTTTTATGTATTTATTCATTCATTAGCAAGTGCTAAGTGTCTACTATATTCCGGGTACTCTTCTAAGTACTGAGGATTTGGTACTGAGTATCCCTGGGCTCCTGCTTCCTAGAGACAAGGAGAGGGACAGAGCATAAACACATAAACATGAAGACATAATCACTGGTAGTAGTAAATGCCACAGAGAAAATAAAGCAAGTGGTAGGTGCGAGGAGGCAGCTACTAGCTTGAGCACCCCCATTCCAAACCCCCCATGCTCTGGACTGCAGGCCTGCCCCAGGGTTCACCGCCCTGACCTCATCACTGCTTACGGAGACCTGAGCCAAGGTGTGCAAACGAGCGGCGGGACGCCCCCACTCTCCAGGGCCACCCGTGTCAGTGAATCCCATAAACTGATACGAGGGCTGCAAACTTTTCCACAAATGAATGCAGATTAGATTTGTAATAAGAAAAAAAATAATTCAAGCTTATGTAAAAAATCAGAATCAAGTACATCGAGATCTAAGAGAAAGATAGTGTTTCCTTGGCTTTGATGCTAAAGTATTCTCAGTGACTGACGATAAAAGGAGAAAGGAATAACATGGATGCAAACACGAATGGATAACCCAGACCCTGAATACAGACAAAATTTCAACACGTGTCTGCATCAGATCTCTCATAGAAGCTTCACACAGAACAAACTTTCCACACCAGGGAGAGCAAAGATTTGGAACAGGTGTCAAGGAGGAGCACAGAGGTCTAGATAATGCACCAAATCAAGTAACCGGCAACCAAAGAGCCCTTTCTATCCACCCACCCATTCATCCATCCATCTATCTACCTACCTACCTACCTACCTACCTACCTACCTACCTATGTATCTATCTATCCATCTATCATCTATCTATCTTTCCTTGTTTTTATTTCAAGTTTTTATTTGATATCCAGTTAGTGAACATACACTGTAATATTGGTTTCAGGAGTAGAAACCAGTGATTCATCTCTTACATACAACACCCAGTGCTCATCCCAACAAGTGCCCTTCTCAATGCCCATCTCTCTAGCCCATCTCTAGCCCATCTCTCACCTACCTCCCCTCCAGCAACTCTCAGTTTGTTCTCTATCATGAAGAGTCTCTCATGGTTTGTTTTCCTCTCTTCTCTCCCCCAACCCCAATTTCTCATATGTTCATCTGTTTTGTTTCTTAAATGTTTATTTATTTTGAGAGAGAGAGGGAGAGAGAGAGAGAGAGAGGGTGAATGAGTGGGGGAGAGGTAGAGAGAGAGGGAGAGAGGGAATTCCAAGCAGGATCCATGCTGTGATTATAGAGCTCAGCATGGGGCTGCATCCCAAGAATCATGAGATCAAAGCCAAAACCAAGAGCTGGATGCTTAAGTGACTGAGGCACCCAGGCACACCCTGTTTTGTTTCTTAAATTCCACATTTGAGTGAAATCATATGGTATTTGTCTTTCTCTGACTGGCTTATTCACTTTGCATAATACTCTCTAGTTCCATCCACATCAGTGCAAATGGCAAGATTTCATTCTTTTTGATGGCTGAGTAATATTCCATTGTATAGAAAAATAGGGCACCTGGGTGGCTCAGTTGGTTAAGTGTCCAACTCTTGATTTGGGTTCAGGGCATGATCTCACAGTTTATGAGTTTGAGTCTGATTCCACGCTGACAGTGCAGAGCTTGGGATTCTCTCCCTCTCCCTCTCCCTGCCCCTCCCCTGTGCATGTGCTCCGTATACACTCTCTCTCAAAATTAGTAAGTAAACTTAAAAAAAATTCCATTGTATATATACACCACATCTTCTTCATCCATTCATCAGTCATGGACATATGGGCTCTTTCCATAATTTGACTATTGTCGATAGTGTTGCTAGAAACATTGAGGTACACATGCCCTTCGAATCAGCATTTATGCATCCTTTGGGTAAAAATCTAGTAGTGAAATTGCTGGGTCATAGGGTAGTTCTATTTTTAACTTTTTTTTAAAATTTTTTTTAACCTTTATTGATTTTTGAGACAGAGAGAGAGAGAGCATGAACGGGGAGGTTCAGAGAGAGATGGAGACACAGAATCTGAAACAGGCTCCAGGCTCTGAGCTGTCAGCACAGAGCCCGACGTGGGGCTTGAACTCACGGACTGTGAGACCATGACCTGAGCCGAAGTCGGATGCTGAACTGACTGAGCCACCCAGGCGCCCCCTATTTTTAACTTTTTGAGGAATCTCCATACTGTTCTCCAGAGTGGCTGCACCAGTTTGCATTCGCACCAATAGTACAAGAGGGTTCCTCTCTCTCCACATCCTCGCCAAAACCTGTTGTTTCCAGGTATTAATGTTAGCCATTCTGATGGGTGTGAGGTGGTATCTCATTGTGATTTTGATTTGTATTTCCCTGATTATGAGTGTGTTGAGTGTCTTTTCATGTGTCTGTTAGCCATCTGGATGTTTTCTTTCGAAAAGTGTCTATTCATGTATTCTGTCCATTTCTTCACTAGATTATTTGTTTTTTGTGTATTGAGTTTAAGTTCTTTATAGACTTTGGATACTAACCCTTTATCTGATATGTCGTTTGCAAATATATTCTCCCATTCTGTCGGTTGCCTTTTAGTTTTTCTGATTGTTTCTTTTGCAGTGCAGAAGCTCTTTATCTTGATGAGGTCCCAGTAGTTCATTTTTGCTTTTTTTTCCCCTTGCCTCTGGAAACATGTCAAGTTAAGAAGTTGCTGTGGATGAGGTCTGTTTTCTCCTTTAGGATTTTGATGGTTTCTTGTTTTATGTTTAGGTCTTTCATCCATTTTGAGTTTATTTTTGCGTATGGTGTAAGAAAGTGGTCCAGATTCATCGTTTTGCATGCTGCTGTCCTGTTTTCCCAAAAACATTTGTTGAAGAGACAAATAGTCCTATTAAAATTCACTATTAACTGTTTGAGAATTGAGGCAACATAAAGTCAAGAGCTTGATTCTCAGACAAATCAGGTTCAAACCCCATCTCCACCCTTTATTGGGTGGGGGACCATGAACAGGTGGAGCCTCCCTTGCCACATTCCTAAAGTTAGAATATCATGATGCCTCCTTGATAGGCTCTAGAATTTGCAATGTCTAGAACATAGTAACTGTTAACTGAATAGGGGCAATTATTAACATTATTAAAAGTTTTCAGACTCATGACCAGTTCCACTCTATAATTCTTCTTAGATGACATCAACATTAATTAATTCATGATTCCTCATATTGTGTTTTATTTTTATTTTAGTGAGAGAGAGTACAAGCGGGGTGGGGGGGGGGGGAGAGAGAGAGGAAGAGACAGAGTCTCAGCATGAAGCCTGATGCAGGGCTTGACCCTGGAATCATGACCTAAGCTGAAATCAAGAGTTGGACACTCAACTGACTGAGCCACCCAGGTGTCCCAATTCTTCATATTGTTTCAATTAAATATATTTTAATAAAAATAATGCCAATTCACTGAAGAGATATTATAATATCCAGATAAATCATAAGAAGGAAATCTTGTTTTTAAGTTTATTTACATATTTTGAGAGAGAGAATGGAGTGGAGAGGCTGAGAGAGAAAGAGAGAGAGAGAGAGAGAGAGAGAGAGAGAGAGAGAGAGAGAATACTAAGCAGGCTCTGTTCTGTCAGTGTGGAGCCCCATGTGGTCTTTGATCCCACAGACTGTCAGATCACAACCTGAGACAAAAATCAAGAGTCGGATGCTCAATTGAGCCACTCAGTCTCCCCTCATAAAAATTAAATCTTGGGGCGCCTGGGTGGCTCAGTCGGTTAAGCATCTGACTTTGGCTCAGGTCATGATCTTGCAGTTTATGAGTTCAAGCCCTTGGTCGGGCTCCATGCTGACAGCTTAGAGCCTGGAACCTGCTTCAGATTCTGTGTCTCCCTCTCTCTCTGCTCCACCCCCACTCATGCTCACTCTCTGTGTCTGAAAAATAAATAAAATGTTAAAAGAAAAGAAGGAAATCTTAAGGATCATAATCATCTCACTACTTAGAAACAACTAGAGGTATATACATTTTTTAGATGTTTATATAAGTCAATTTATAAAAATGCAGTTGTACTATTCATACTTATTTTTTATTATTTACATATATATTGATTTATTTATTTTAACGTTTATCTATTTTTGAGAGAGAGACAGACCATGAGCAGGGGAGGGGCAGAGAGAGAGGGAGACAGAGAATCTGAAGCAGGCTCCAGACTCTGGGCTTTCAGCACAGAGCCCGACGCGGGGCTCGAACTCACGAAGCGTGAGATCATGACCTCAGCCAAAGTCGGATGCTTAAGCACCTGAGACACCCAGGCACCCCTATTTTAATATTTTTTAAAAGTCTGATATGAAATTTCTTGCAAAAAATTGTTGTAAACTGCCAAGGTCTTACAAACATATGACTAAATTACCTTTCAAAAGCTGGTACTAGTTTATATCCTCATCAGCTGTAGGTGAGAGTGGCCTTTCCCTGCACCTTCAGTCCCGAATTCTTTCTTTCCACAATCTTTGTTGGTTTGATAAGTAAAAATTACGTTGTTTGAATTCACAGTCTTTTATATTAATAAGGCTAAACTTTTATGTTGATTGGCTACTTGTATTTTTCTTCTGTAAGTTGTTAATTTAATTCCTTTAGACATTTGTAAGTTGGTGTGTTCATCTTACAAATTTACACGAGTTTTTATTTATCAAATAACCTTTTGTCTGTGTCAATGTCACAAATATTTTTGCCCACTTTGTCATTTGACTTTAAAAATTTATTTTATTATATTTTAAAGTTAGGCTGAGATGTAATTTAGAAAAAGTGATAATGTCCCTTTTCTATGAATTTTAACAACAGTATATATACAGTGAGTATATATACTCACGTAGCCACAATCAAAACATGGAATAGTTTCATTACCCTCAAAAAGCTCCCTCTTGTTCTGTCCTCCCCAACCCTTCTCTCTAGGGACCACTGATGTGTTTTCTGTCCCCATCGTCTGCCTTGCCCAAAAAAGTCACAGAAATGATACTGTACTCTATGCAGCCTTTTGAATCTGGCTTCATTCACTTGGCCTGGTGCCTTTAGTATTTATCCACGTATCAGTATTTTTTCCCTTTCTGTTGCTGAGTAGTGTCCACTCTGTGAATGTCCACAGTTTCTTTTTAATTCACCAGCTGATGGACATGTTGATTGTTTCCAGTTTTGGGTGATTATGAATTAAAAAATAAAGTCTCCATGAACACTCGCCTAGATATTTCTGTGTAGGCCTACGTTTACATTTCTTGTGGTCAGGTACCTAGGGGAGGGAAAATGTAGATCGAACTGTGTAACAAAGTGCCAAGCTGTGTCCCAAAGTGGCTGTAGCATTTTGCATTCCCACCAGCAAGGTGTGAGAGTTCCAGTTGCTCCACATCCTTGCCAGTGCTTGACACGGTCAGTTTGTTTTCTTCTTTTTTCTTTACTTTTTTTCATTTTAGCCATTCTAAGAAATGCACGATGACATCTCATTGTGGCTTTAATTTGCATTTCTCTAGTGATAATGACGTTGAACACTTATTCATGTATTTACCTGCCATTCTTACATCTTCTTTGTATTTAAATCTTTTCTCTACTTTAAAAATGAGATTGGGGGCGCCTGGGTGGCTCAGTCGGTTGAGCGGCCGACTTCGGCTCAGGTCACGATCTCACGGTCTGTGGGTTCGAGCCCCAAGTCGGGCTCTGTGCTGACAGCTCGGAGCCTGGAGCCTGTTTCGGATTCTCTGTCTCCCTTTCTCTCTGCCCCTCCTCCGCTCATGCTCTGTCACTCTCTCTATCAAAAATAAATAAACATTTAAAAAAATTTTTTTAAAAATGAGGTTGGTTGTTATTTTATCGAGTTAGGAGTATCCTTACATATTCTAGATGCTAGTTCTTTACCAGATATGTGTTTTGTAAATATCTTTTTTTCCCAGTCTGTGGGTTTTTTTGTTTTGTTTTTTTTTCATTTTCCAACAGTATCCTCTCAAAGAACCTAAGTGTTTAATTTTCATTAGGCCGAGGGGCGCCTGGGTGGCTCAGTCGGTTAAGCCGCCGACTTCGGCTCAGGTCATGATCTCGCGGTCCTTGAGTTCAAGCCCCGTGTCGGGCTCTGTGCTGATAGCTCAGAGCCTGGAGCCTGTTTCAGATTCTGTGTCTCCCTCTCTCCGACCCTCCCGCATTCATGCTCTGTCTCTCTCTGTCTCAAAAATAAATAAACGTTAAAAAAAAAATTTAATTTTCATTAGGTCGAATTTATCAATTGTTTCCTTCATAATCCCTATTTTTTTGTCTAAGAAATGTTTGCCTCTCCCAAAGTTGCGAAGAATTTATCCCATGTTCTATTAAAGAAGTTTTATGGCTTTGGGCTTCACATTTAGGTCTGTAATCTCTTTTCACCTCATTTTTGCCTATGGGGTAAAATATGAGTCAAGGAACCCTTTTTTTTTTTTTTTTTGACATATGGATGTTCAGTTGTTCCCTCACCATTTGTTTAAAAAGACTATCTTCTTTCCATTGAATTGCCTCAGCGCCTTTCCAAAAACAACCTCTTGACTATATATGGGTAGATCTATTTTCGACTCTTTCGCCACTTGCTTCTTGGATCTATGCTTTGCCAATGCCACGCTGCTTTGATTACTCTCAATTTTATCATAAGTCTTAGCATCAAGAAGTAGCAATTCTTCAACCTTGCCCGTCTTTTCCAAAACTGTCTTGACTGCCCTAGTGTTTTTGGTTTCCCACGTAAATTTTAGAATCAGCTTGTAGATTTCTGGAAAAATATCATGCTGGGATTTTGTTTAGAAATGAATCGAATCTGTCACTCAGTCCGGGAGGAAAATTCATCTCAACAAAATTATCTTCCAATTTGTGAACATCTCCCCATTCACTCTCTCTATGTAAGTCTTTTTTTTTTTTTTGTTTCTCTCTCTCATCAGTTTTTTTTTTATAGTTTTCAACTATATTTGTGTAGGCGTTTCAAATTTGTTGGTGCTATTGTTAAATGATATTTTAAATGTTTCCCATATTTATGGCAGTTTCATTTATATATTTATTACAATTTGTGTATTTCATAACTGAATTTTATAAATTCATCTGTCCTAGATATTACCAACATTTTTGACTTTGCTTTTTAATTTTGCTTACAGCCAGATATTTAAGTCTTTCATGCATGGTTCCTGCTTTTGCATAGATTCTTTGTATTTCAAATTATTTTAATTATTTTATCTATATTATTTCATTTTATATTTAGGATAACTACAGTAACAACAAAAAAGACGGTTTATTCTTCCTCTATAGTTTCATACACTGATGTCAAAAGAGTAATTTCTCAAGGTTACAGTTTGTTAGAGGAATTCTTTAAACAAGACCCTTAGGTACTGTGATTCTCTTATAAATACTTTTCACAGACCCTGAACTCAAAGGACACACAGTCTAATAGGAAAACAGATTGAAAAGTGAAATTGATAGGGGTCAGCTGGGAAGACGGTGGGGTAGGAGGACCCTAGGCTTGCTGTGTCCCACGGACACAACTAGATAACATTCACAATAGTTTAAATAACCCAGAAAATGACCTAAAGACCGGCAGAACAAACTCTACGACTAAAGGCAGAGAGGAGGCCACACAAAAGAAGGTAGGAAGGGTGTGGTCTGGGGGCAAAATGGACTGCGGCCATCCTGGTGGGGAGGGAGCTGGTGGTGCCGAGAAGGGTGAAAAACAGACTTTCACACCAGGGAGCCCATGAAATAGGAGAACAAATCTCTGTAATATTTGCCTTTGAGAGTGAGAGGAGCTGAATTACATGAATTTTTACAATCAGCAGGACTTCAAGCCTGGAATTTCAAAAGTCAGTAGGCTAGGCTCTGGGAAAGGCCTGGAGGGTGTTAGGGGCCGAGTCCCTGCCCTCAAAAAGACCGCACAATAAAGAGTCCTTACAGATACAGCTTAGAAACAGCAGTTCGAAAAACACCTGGGGCAGACGGGAGGGAGAGTGATTTGCTCATCTGGGAGCATGGTTAGACAGATAGGGACCGCAGGGTGGGGGTTAGGGGAAGCACTTCAGGAACTAAGGAGCTGGCAGGTGCCACTTCCTCTCCCCCTCCCAGCATAAACAATGGTCACCTGTGGGAACAAGCACCACGCACACACTTGCTACCTACCTTGCTTGCACCAAAGCCTTGCCACCCCCTTTCCCGCACTTCGGTGCGTCTGCCTTCCCAGCCACACTGGCCTCAGTCCTAGTGCTGAGGCCTCTCCCCTGGAAGACCAGCCCAAACCCTGCCAAAAGCACCTCTCCTGACCTGGGCATGCGTCCTGCCAGACTTCAGTTCTGGCGACGGCGCAGAAGTCTCATTTCGCAAGCAGACCACTGTATACCTTGTTAGAATGTGCTTTTCCCACGCTGGGGACCGAACACTGCCTACAACAGGCAAAGAGAGCCTCTGCAGACAACTGGACCGAAGGAAAAAGAGGCCAGGACTCAACAACAGAGCACACGCACGCATGGGAGACACCACCCGAAGCGCCAGGTTCTGGGGAACAGGGGACACTGCACTGCAGGACACGGCAGGTCCCCTTATTCATAAGGCTATTGTTGTTAAGAGCAAGAGACATAGCTAACCTTCCCAACACCCAGAAGCAGACACAGGGAGTCAGATACAATGAGGAGACAGAGAAACACCTCCCTAACAAAAGAGCAGGATGAAACCAAAGTGAAACAGATGTAAGTAATATGCCTGACAGAGAATTTGAAGTAATGATCATAGAGATACTCCCTGGACCAGAGAAAAGAGTGCAGGACATCAGTAAGACCCCGAACACAGAGATAAAAAAGAACCAATCAGAGAGATCAAGCATACAATAAATGAAATTAAAAATTCACTGACAGAATAAATAGCAGGCTAGATGAAGCAGAGGAATGAAGGGCCTGGTAGACAGAGTAATGGCAAGTAGCCAAGCTTACCAAAGGAGAGGCAAGAAAATTAGGCAAATTGAGAATAGACTTAGGGAACTCAGTGACTCCATCAAATGTAATAACATCTGCATTACAGGGATCTCAGAAGAAGAGAGAGATAAGGGAGCAGAAAATGTATTTGAAGAAATACTACTAGCTGGAGGGCCACCTGGGTGGCTCTGTCGGTTAAGTGTCTGACTCTTGATCTCGGCTCAGGTCATGATCTCATGGTTCCTCAGTTTGAGCCCTGTATCAGGGCCTGCATTGACACTGCAGAATCTGCTTGGGATTCTCTGTCTCCCTCTCTCCCTGCCCCTCCCCCACTCATGCTGTCTCATTCTCTCTCTCTCTCTCTCTCAAAAATAAATAAGTAAACATTAAAAAAGAAAGCTAGAAAATTCCCTAATCTGGGGAAGGAAACAGGTATCTAGATCCAGTAGGTACAGAGACCCCCCCCAAAAAAAAATTCAACCCAAGGAGGGCCACACCAAGTTACATAGTAATTAAGATGGCAAAAGTAGACCTAAAGAAAAAAATGTGAAAGTAGCAAGAGAAAAGAAGCCAGTTACATACAAGGGAGACCGCACCACCCCCCCATTCCCATAAGGGTATGAGTAGATTTTTCAGCAGAAATTTGCCAAGCCAGAAGGGAGTGGCAGGATATATTTAAAGTGCTGAAAGGGAAAGATCTGTAGCCAAAAACACTCTATGTAGCACGGCTATTATTCAGAATAGAGGGAGAGATAAAGTGTTTCTCAGACAAACAAATCTAAAGGAGTTCATGACCACTAAGCCAGCCCTGAAAGAGATATTAACGAGGACTCTGAGTGGAAAAGAAAGACCATAAGTGAGATTACAAAAAGTAAAAAACACAGGGGCGCCTGGGTGGCTCAGTTGGTTAAGCGTCTGACCTCTTGATTTCAGCTCAGGTCATGATCTCATGATTCCTGGGGTCGATCCCCACATCTGGCTCTGTGCTCACAGCATGGAGCCTGCTTAGGATTCCCTCTCTCCCTCTTTCTCTGCCCCTCCCCTGCTTGTGTGCTCTCTATCTCAAAATATATAAATATTTTTTTAATGGGGCGTCTGGGTGGCTCAGTCGGTTGGGTGTCCGACTTCGGCTCAGGTCACGATCTTGCAGTTCGTGAGTTCGAGCCCCGCGTTGGGCTCTGTGCTGACAACTCAGAGCCTGGAGCCTGTTTCAGATTCTGTGTCTCCCTCTCTCTCTGACCCTCCCCCATTCATGCTCTGTCTCTCTCTGTCTCAAAAATAAATAAACGTTAAAAAAATTAAAAAAAAAATAAAATAAAAGTAAACACAAAAGCAATAAAAACAAATATTTCTATAAAAATTTGTTAAGGGATCTTTAAAATAAAAGGATGTAAAATATGACACCATATACCTAAAACGTGGCAGGGAGAGGAATAAAGAATGGATTTAAACTTAAGTGACCATCAGGGGTGTCTGGGTGGCTCAGTCAGTTGAGCGTACGACTTTGGCTCAGGTCATGAACTTGCAGTTTGTGAGTTTGAGCCCCACGTTGGGCTCTGTGCTGACAGCTCTGAGTCTGGATCCTGCTTTGGATTCTGTGTGTCTCTCTCTCTGTTCGTCCCTTGATCGCACTCTGTCTCTCTGTCTCTCTCTCTCAAAAATAAAGAATAAAAGAAAATTAAAAAAAAAACTTAAGTGATCATCAACTTAATAGATACTGCTTTATACAGAAGAGGTTATATACAAACTTAATGGTAACCACAAATCAAAAACCAGCAACAGATATGCAAACAGTAAAGAGAAAGGAATCCAAGTGTATAGCTAAAGAATTCCAGCAAACTATGAAAGAGAGCAAGAGAAGAAAGGATCTGAGAAAATCCATAGAAACAACAACAAAACATGTAATAAAATGGCAATAAATACATATCTATCAATAATTATTTTGAATGTAAATGGACTAAATGGTTCAATCAAAAGACATAGGGTGACAGAGTGAACCAAAAAATAAGACCCATCGATATGCTGCCTACAAGAGACTAATTTCAGACTGAAAGATACCTAAAGATTGCAAGTAAAGGCATGGAGAAACATTTATCATGGAACTAGATGCCAACAGAAAGCTGGGGTAGCAATACTGATATCAGACAAAATAGTCTTTAAAACCAAGACTGTAAGAGAAAAGACAAAGAAGGACACTATATACTAATAAAGGGGACAATCTAACAAGAGGATATAACAATAGTAAATATTCACACACCCAAAATAGGAGCACCCAAATACATAAAAGAGTTAAAAACAAACATAATTGACAGTAGTATAATAATAGCAGGGGACTTTAATACTCCACATACATCAATGGACAGATCATCAAAACAAGAAAATCAACAAGGAAACAGTGGCTTTGAAGGACACACTGGACCAGATGGATCTAACAGATATATTCAGAACATTCCATCCTAAAACAGCAGAATATGCATTCTTTTCAAGTGCACTTTGGGCATTCCCCAGAATAGGTCACAAAACAAGTCACAAAACAAGTCTCAACAAATTCGAAAAATTGAAGTCTCTATGCATCTTTTCTGACAACACTGCTCTGAAACTAGAAGTCAACCACAAGAAAAAAATCTGGAAAGACCACAAATACATGGAGGTTAAATAACATGCTACTATATAATGAATGGGTCAACCAGAAAATATAAGAAGAAATAAAAACTTATATGAAAACACAAGACTCCAAAATCTCTGGGATGCAGCAAAAGCAGTTCTAAGAGGAAAAGTTTATAGCAATACAAGTCTACCCCAAGAAGTAAGAAAAATCTCAAATAAACATCCTAACCTTACACCTAAAGGAGCTAGAAAGAGAAGAATAAACAAAGCCAAACCCAGAAAAAGGAAGGAAATAATAAAACCAGAGCAGAAATAAATGATATAGAAACTAAACTAAAAAAAACAAAAACAAAAAAAACAATAGAACAGATCAATGAAACCAGGAGCTGGTTCTTTGAAAAAAATCAACAAAATTGATAAACCTCTAGCAAGACTTATATATATATATAAAAGAGAACCAAAATTACTAATAAAAGAGGAGGGATAACAACCAACACCACAGAAATACAAACAAATGTAACAGAATATTATGAAAACCTATATGCCAACAGACTGAAAAGCCCAGAAGCAACAGATAAATTCCTAGGAACATATAAACTACCAAAACTGAAACAGGAAGAAATAGAAACCTTGAACAGACCAATTACCAGCAATTAAACTGAATCAGTAACCAGAGCCTCGCCCCCCCAAAAAAGTCCAGAACCAGATGGCTTCGAAGGCCAATTCTACCATTTAAAGAAGGGCTAATGTTTACTTCTCCTAAACTATTTCTAAAACTACAAGAGGAAGGAAAACTTCCAAATTCATCCTATGAGGTCAGTATCACCCTGATAACAAAACCAGATAAAGACAGCACAAAAAAGGGAACTACAGTCTAACATCTCTCACGAATGTAGATGCGCAAATCCTCAACAACATATTAGCAAAACAACTCCAACAACACGTGAAAAAAAAACCCTTCGCCGGAATCAAGTGGGATTTATTCCCACGATGCAAGAGTGGCTCAAAATTCACAAATCTATCAACATTATACATCACATCAATAACAGAAAGGAGAAAAACCATATGATCATTTCAACAGATGCAGAAAAGGTATCTGATATTCCTGATAAAAACCCTCAGCAAAGTAGGGTTAGAGGGAACAGACTTCAATATTATAAAGGCCATGTATGAAAAACCCACAGCCAACATCATCCTCAATGGTGAAAAGCTGAGAGCTTTCCCCCTAAGGTCATGAACAAGACAACGATGTCCACTCTCAACCACTTTTATCCAAATAGTACTGGAAGTCCTAGTCACAGCAATCAGAAAACATAAAGAAATAGAAGGCACCAGAATTGGTAAAGAAGAAGTCAAGCTTTCACGATTTGTAGATGACATGATACCACATATAGAAAACACTAAAGGCTCCACCAAAAAAACTGCTAGAACTGGCAAACAAATTCAGTAAAGTCACAGGATACAAAATCAATGTACAGAAATCTGTTGCATTTCTGTACACCAATACTGAAACAGCACAAAGTGACATAAAGAAAACAATCCCATTAACAACTGCATCAAAAACTATAAAATATCTAGGAATAAACTTAACCAAAGAGGTGAAAGTACTCTGAAACTATGTAACACTGTGAAAGAAACTCAGGACAATGCAAAGAGGTGGGAAGACATTCCATGCTCAAGGGTTGGAAGAACTAATACCGTTACAATGCCCACACTACCCAAAGTAATTTACAGGTTCAATGCAATCCCTATCAAAATACCAACAGCATTTTTATTTTATATTTTTAAGTTTATTTATTTATCTTGAGAGCGGGAGAGAGAGGGAGAGAGAGAGACACAGAAAGAGAGAGAGACAGAGAGAGAGAGGGAGAGGGAGGGGGAGAGAGAGAGGGAGAGGGAGAGAGAACCCTAAGCAGGCTCTGCAATGTCAGTAAAGAGCTCGATGCGGGGCTTGAACTCACACAACTGTGACATCACGACCTGAGCTGAAACCAAGAGTCAGACACGTAACTGACTAAGCCAACCAGGCGCCTCACCAACAGCATTTTTCACAGAGCTAGAACAATGCTAACATTTTATGGAAGCAAAGACCCCAAATAGCGAAAGCGATCTTGGAAAAGGAAAACAAAACTGGAGGCATCACAACTGCAGATTTCAAATTCTATTACAAAGTGGTAGTAATTAAAACAGTATGGTACTGATGTAAAAATAGACACACAGATCAATGGGATAGAACAGAAACACTGAAATAAACCCACAATTATATGGTCAATTAACCTATGATAAAGGAGGCAAGAATATGCAATGAGAAAAAGACAATCTCTTCAACAAATTGTGCTGGGAAAACTGGACAGCAACATGCAAAAGAATGAAACTGGACCACTTTCTCACACCATACACAAAAATAAACTCAAAATCTAAGACCTAAATGTGAGACCTGAAAGCATAAAAAATCCTGGAAGAGAATACAGGCAGTAATCTCTCTGACATTGGCCATAGCAACATTTTTCTAAATAAGTCTCCGGAGGCAAGGGAAACAAAAGCAAAAATGAACTATTGGGAGCTCATCAAGATAAGAAGCTTCTGCACAGAGAATGAAACAATCAACAAAACTAAAAGACAACCACTGAATTGGAGAAGATATTTGCAAATCACACTTCTGAAGAAGGGTTAGTATCCAGAACATATAAAGAACTGAAACAACTCAATATCCAAGAAACAAATAATCCAATTAAAAAATGGGCAGAAGACTTAAACAGACATTTCTCCAAAGAAGACATCCAGATGGCCAAGAGACACATGAAAAGATGCTCAACATTATTTACCATCAGGGAAATACAACTCAAAACTCTGAGATACCACTTCACAGCAGTCAGAATGGCTAAACTCAAAGACACAAGGGGCGCCTGGGTGGCTCAGGCAGTTAAGTGTCCGACTTCGGCTCAGGTCATGATCTCACGGTTCGTGGGTTAGAGCCCCACATCGGGCTCTGTGCTGATAGCTCGGAGCCTGGAACCTGCTTCCAATTCTGTCTCCTTCTCTCTCTGCCTCTCCCTCGCTTATGTTCTGTCTCTCAAAAATGAATAAACACTAAAAAAAAAAAAACAACAAAACAAAACACACACACACACACACACAACCAAAAAACAAAAAACACAAGAAACAACAAGTGTCAGCAGAATTGTGGAGAAAAAGGAACCCTCTTACACTGTTGGTGGGAATGCAAACTGTGGAAAACAGTATAGTTCTTCAAAAAATTAAAATAGAACTACCCTACGATCCAGGAATCCCCCCAAATACAACAACACTAATTCAAAGGTATACATGCACCCCAATGTTTATAACAGCATTATCTACAATAGCCAAATTATGGAAACAGCCCATGTGTCCACTGAATAATGAATGGATAGAGAGGATGTGGTGTGTGTATCCAGTGGAATATTAGTCAGCCATAAAAAGAATGAAATCTTGCCATTTGCAAGGACATGGATGGAGCTAGACGGTGTAATTGCTAAGCAAAATAAGTCAGTCAGAGAAAGACAAATACCATATGATTTCAGTCATATGTGGAATTTAAGAAGGAAAGCAGATGAACGAAGGAAAAGAGAGAGAAAGAGAAACCACGAAACAGACTTTTAACTACAGAGAACAAATGGATGGTTACCAGAAGGGAGTGGGTGAGGGGATGAGGGAAATAGGAGACTGGAATTAAAGAGGACACTTATCACGATTTTAAAAAATGAGAAAAAGAGGGAAACTAATAAAACTTCAGCAGTGGCCAGAGGAGGTATCATAACCTCACGTCTGAGGTTCGTCAGGCGTTGGTTGAGACCCTAAGTCGGCCCGGTAGCGGATGCAACGCCTGTATCATCACATGATAATTCAGCTCCTGATTGAGGCAGAACTGACAGGACTGAATTTTAAGACTTGCTTTACATCACTTTTTGGACTTTTGGCTTGTGTATCTTTTCTACTAAATGAAGACTCACATTACATCCTGTCATATGACAGCTCCCAGATGGGGTAAACCAATATTCTAAGTGCAAATTCATGTATTACTGAAGCGAAAAATAAAAAGCATCACTCAGAATAACCCAAACATAGAACATATTGCCATCATGGCTAAATGTTTGGAAAAGCTTGCGTGTGGCTCAAAATGTAACGTAATATTAATGGTACCATGGATTTGCCTGGCTATTGGTAAAATGTACCAAGATATATAAAAACATGAACTATACTAATTACTTTCAGATTAAGATCGCATAAGACTTTAAGAGAATGACACATATTTTCCACCCTGGAAAATATTACTAATTATCAAAATACAGGAAATAGCAGGGGATTGTGTACAGGATTTCAGCAAACAAGAGGATATTTCCTTAAGCTAAACATAAACGCTGATCAGTGGCCCCAGTTCACTCCATTCCCAGAAAACTTGCCCAAACCCAAATTGCCTTCACATACGACAAAGCCACCACTGTGACTCAAGAGCTAAAGCTGGTGGTAAATAAGACAGATGATTTAATAGAATATTCTTAGTCTTCTGGGGGAAACAGATCTAGCCTTATAGAAGATCAGAAATCAGAATTACTCAGGAAATTCCTGTTTGGGTCTTTGTCGATCACCCAAATTGCAATCAATCCTCCAGAAGGAAAAGACTTTCCTTTCATTTAAGGACCACTGATCCACTCACCTGTCAACACAATTCAAACAAAATGTGAGTTGTATTGGTTGCAGAGATCTTACTTTTGTTTAGGTAGAAAGAATCAGCTCTTTTTTTTTTTTTTTTTTTAATGAGATGTTGGGACACAAAATTTTATTCAACGCACTTATAAATAAACTTTTGGCCAACTTTGGTCCAAAGAAGGGAAGAATCCAGGTAGGAAAAGAGACGGCTAAGAACAGGAGAACTAAGGATAAAGAGAAGCCTATTTTCGAGAATGCGTTTAAGGACAACTGTTCAACTTGAAAAGACTGGAGTAAGGAGCAGAAACAGGGGCACAGGAAGGGAGAGGAAGGTGATGGATGTGGGGGTACGGGACATAATGACGCAGAAGTCAGGAGACAGTAACTGAACAGAAGGTGTGTCAACACTTAGAAAACAAGTAGATGTTACCTATGAACAAGTATGGATGCGTTCACTGAAATCAAATCATATTAGCAGATCAACTTTCTTTCGATAACAGGGCTGTGCCACCTCTAGATAAAGGGGACACTTCCATCGATGTAGGGTACACCTGACAAACTCTCTCTCTTAGTACTTTTACCGATATAAAGAGGGAAATGTAATTTGGATGTTGGCCCAGGTAGAGGGGTAGATGTCTAGCTGGACAACCATCCCCAAAGCAGGTAACTTAGTATCTCGCCATTCATCCGTCCGCTCCCTCTCCAATTATAAGCTTCCATCAAGCAGCTACTATCTGCCAGGCACCACGTTAAGCCTCCGGGATGCGAGTCCAAGCCCACGATCTGTGGTCTCACCGTGTGTGAGAGGGACACCGTTCTACCACCCATAACTGTAGTTAATGTATTGGTAACTACGAGAGTAATTGAGATTAGAGGGAGATCTTTCATGAGAGGAGGAGACACTCACGGGTCCTCCCGCGTCTTACCTTGTTCCATATTTTTACCAGGAAGGTAGCTAATGACAGAAAGGACTTCTCATCCTGGCAGATGTCAGAAAACCCATACAGGTAGCTCCACCTTGGCAGCTGAGACCAAGAGGGCAATGGAAGTGCAATGACTTGGAATGTCGGGCTACAACCACAGCGGATGAAGTATCTACATTTAGGTGAGAAACCACAACCGTGCGCACATGGGCCCCAAAGACCTAGCTCGACAGCCGTGTGGACCTGACTCTTCACAGCATACATTCTCGACACGGCTCGGCCGTGAGTGTCACGGATGGAAACGCTGGTGCGTCACCGAGTGGTGGTGCGTCCCAGCCTGTGCTGGTGGAGGGGGGGGGGGGGTGTGACAGGGAGGCTCAGCAGCGTGGGGCCGTCCTCGGACACACTTCACCCAAACACCTGACATTTCAGACAGGATCCGGCAGGAGGCAGCCAGGAGGAGTGTTTACCTGAAACCCAACCCTTTTATATTTTTAAAAATATGTAAGGAAACAGAGCTCTTTAGTCCAAAGGAAAGAAGATGTAATGAGGCGTGTCATTGTTTTCTTTCACAACGAGTAGAATCATTCTATGAAGTCCCAGGCGGTGAAATAGGAACTAACTTTTCTGTTGGGATTTACTCTTTGCAAAGGACTGTCCCGTGCATCATAGGACAGGCTCTCATAACGACCCTGTGAGTTAGGCAAGGCGGGTCTTTTCATACCTAGTACCAGTTACCGAAATTTTACAGGTAGGGAAACAGGCTGGGAACGCTTGGGGCTTGCCTTAAGTGAAAACATCGGGTGCCAATCCCCAGGCCCGGGCTTTGTCCACAATTCCATACCGTCCTTTGACGCAGAAACAGATTTTATCTCAGTATAAGGAAAGCCTTTGTAACGGTAAGGACCACACGACAATGAACAGGCTGCCTCACGGATTAACTTTCGCCCTGAAAAAGGCAAACAGGGGCATGTTGCAGGGGACTTCTACTCGTAGAGAAAGTTGGGTCGGGTGATCCCCAAATCCACGTGAATAAGTGTTTACAACGATAAGAGGGGAAAGCAAGCGAGTGAGAATTTTGAGAGATTCAAGGTGATATTCATGAGTCATCCACAGAATTCATTTGTTTCTTCAGCAAAATTCACCAACTAACTATGGGGTACTTAATACTGGAATAGTGATGAGAATACCAGACTTGAAAATAGAAATCTTGGCATTAAGTACCCACAGACTTAGTTATCAAGTGTGTACCTCTTTGAGAAGAAAACTTTCCATATGTTCACTGTGTTATAAAATCCATCCTGAGGATGACAAGGATTGGATGAGATAACATTTTCAAAGGACTAAGTACAAAGTAGGAACTCAATCAGGATTCATTCACTTCACCTCTTTAATTATGAGAGGGGCCAGGGCGTTCCTGGGAGGTAGTTTGGCTGAATCAAATACGACAGTAACTCAGGGCCTGGCTTTCCGTCCAGAAAGAGGAGGAACCAGATCAGGGGGTTGGTCTCAGGCTTACCTCTGTAAGTCAGTTCACCAGCCTAGGGTTTAACATGCTCTGAAACCTGGTTTGACCGAATTCTCCATCTGAGATTTCACTGATCTTTGTCCATGGCTGAGTGAATTGTTTTATTCTCAGACAGAACTGCAGAAAAGGAGGTTATTAGCCTGGCGGTGGCTTGTGCAGATGAAACTCACGGGGATCTTGTTTTATGGTGATCTGTGCACTTAACGCAGTATCCATCCAAACTCACTTCGCCTTTTACTCAGAAAAAAAAAAAAAAAAAAAGAAGGCATCTGTCTAAAAACAAGGAAATTTCCACTGGGTAGACTCAGCAGTCACACATCTCGGTTCCAACAGTAGAGCTTCTGGGCTGTATCTGAGTGACTGGCTTCACAGGTCATGTTTGGGGTAGTTTTGCGAATTTCGAACTTCGTCTTCTGGCCAGAAATAAGAAAACCTTGGGGACAATGGCTCAGTTGGTGCCTACGCTCACCCAACTAGGGAAACCAGACTTGTAAACAAAACCTTGCTCAGCGCTGCTGAGCTATTCTTCCAGAAATAAATCTGGGCAAAGACTTGATTTATTTATTTTTTCCTGTTTTTAACATAGAAGTTAAATATTTGCTCAGCTCTCACTTTAAGCTGTTAACAAAAACTATGAATTCTTGCCAAATACACAAGTGGTTTGCCCACGTTCATGACCACCATGTACACAGACGGTAAAAGACACCGAAGACGCCTAAGTGAATCCATGCCTGGGTGTATTCCCACGTTGAGAATACATACTTAACACACACGAAGGCAATGGGCTACAATATAACATGTATTGGTGTTTAGAACAAATATGTACTTGGTATCTAACCTATTATGTGTCACGCACACCTGTCCTTGAGAAACCTGCCGTCTGGTGACGGTGGAGGCTGTGGGATACGGACAAACCTGTAGTAACAGGACAGGGTGAGGTGGGTTTCATTAGAGTGTAGGACTGTGGGGCTATCAACAGGCTATGACAAGACAAGATCGTGTGTCTGTATACACACACAGAGGGAAGTTTCCGGCCAAGCATTGCCCTATCTGAACAGCTTGAAAACTACATAATGCAAAGCTTAACAAGGAATGCAAAATAGGAATTCAGTTTCTAGCACATTATGGGTCAAAACAACAATTCTCAACTCCTAACTATCTAAGGATCACCTGGGAGCATGCTACATGCAGACTGGGCTTCCGACCAAGACCTTTGCTTCGGTAGGTCTGGGATGGGCCCTGGGCTTTGTGGTTTAAAAACACCGGGTGATTCTGATGTACATGCTGTGCAGATCTCGTTGTGAATTATTCTACTAAGGGGGGAAAATTCAGGAAAAATGGGATACAGCCTTTTCAAGTCACAGATTCCAAAGACTTAAAATGCCTTGAACAAAAACAAAAACAAAAATCAATTCATTAAGAAAAGAATTCTAGGAAAGAAAGAACTGTTCTTAAAAATCCAAATAATCAACCCTGATTGCTGCCACATTTCCCTCTTGATTTCATCCAGATGCTAATATCCACTGCAAAGGCTGTGAAGTAGGATCATCTCTAAGAAGAAATCTAAGAGACTAAAACTTGGATGATTAGAACGAATTATTAAAGAAGAGGAGAGAACCTTTCTTCTCTGGTATAATTAGGTTATGACTACATGCCATGAAGCCATCGAGGAACCTAAAATATTGCTAGAAAGAAACTACAAAAGCACATGAAACACACACATACAATACAATAAATGTGTGGCGTGGACTGTAAGCCTTGGACTGGCTCAGCGAGGGGTCATGTGCTCTGCATGGCTCTGGGGAGAAATGGAGGGCTGGAGCCTGACCCATAGATGGAATCCAGGCTGTGCCAGGCAGGAGGGATGCCGGGCAACCCCAGCACCCTACTTCGTCTGCCAGGCTGCGAAACTGTGCCAAGGTGGAATCCTTCAGGCATCGTGAGCTCCCCGAACCACACCTTTAGTTTTTCAACGATAAAAACCAGTAACACCAGGTGGCAAGAGCAAAGAGATGAGGCTGACACAAATAAGGGGGGAAATGAATTCCAACGCAGAAAGAGTCATTTCTGCACACTTCCTCACTGAATGCTCCTGGGTCGGTTCAAAGGAACGACTGGAAGAAAACGGCCAAGGCTTCCTGAACACTGATCCTGCACCAAACACCATTCCCAGCACTTGCGTTATTTAATCCCCTGGCGAACGGTCAAATGGAAACTCTTCCCACGGTATTGTCAGGGTTCCTAACAGCCCAGGACCCTCTAAATCAACGAGCTTAAAGCAAAGATTTGGTCATTTTTATGCATCAGAGAAGTTTGTGTTAGGAAAATACCCTTTATTCTCCACAAACAGTGCCTTCAAGCAGTTGGAACGTGAGTGTTACGAGTTATGGCCCTTGATGGGGCGCCTGGGTGGCTCAGTCGGTTGAGTGTCCGACTTCGGTTCGGGTCATGATCTCATGGCTCGTGAGTTCGAGACCCGCGTCGGGCTCTGGGCTGACAGCTGGGAGCCTGGAGCCTGCTTCTGCTTCTGTGTCTCCCTCTCCCTCTGCCCCTCACCCACTCGCATTCTGTCTCTGTCTCTCTCAAAAATAAACATTAAAAATTAAAAAATAAAAAAAAAAAAAACAAGTTACGGTCAGGAAATCCCTATTGAACGTTTAACACAAACTTCACCTGTATTTGCCTTATGTATACACTTTTTAAGTATGTCGTGTTGATGAGCAACAAAGTATACAAACTGGTGTCTAAGAGAAGGGCAGTCAGGGTGGAACAGACAAAACAGCGGGCAGCATCAGAAGACAGCCAAGCAAGCCAGACAGAGCACAGCCATGACCTCACGGCTGGGTGGGGGGTAGCTGCTGCAACCCTGCATTTATGGGAACAGACCAGTCCTGTCAGTAACAAGTCAAGTGGGTTTAAGAATTACAGCTTCTACTACTTAAACTTCCCAGCACTTCAGAAAAAAAATCAAGGGTTTTTTTTTTTTTTTTATGCAGTTGTGTTTTAGGGGAGACTCTTCTGGATAGTATTCACAATTCCAAACATCTCTTCTGATCTACTCCCCAATTCACTGAGCAAAACTGAATGACTTAAATGCAGATCCCGCCTTGCTTAGTAATTGCACGTTGCCCTCTGACACTAAGCAAGCACGCCTTCCTGCCACCTCGGTTTCCCCACAGACACCAAGAAACTCGTCCCTCCAGTGTCTGAAGAGGTCCAAACCACTAAGTGGCTTCGCAAGTCAGTGCAGTGGTCAGCGATGTGTTAATTACAGTTGTAGAGAACTTCACGGTGACAAATTTATCGGACGAGCTTCTAATCACGTCGAGCCATCCATCACTTAGGAATTGTGTGACCGCACAGCTCCATGCACTTGTCACGGCTCATCACGGCATACTGCTGTCATTCACAACATCTCAAACTGCTGCACGGCATTTGAGATCCTATACAGTGTCTTGCCGTGCCTTATCTTATTAGAACCTTATGACAAATGCTGGGAATGATCCAGGCAAATCATCTGGCTTCTATTCCACAGCTCTGTCTACTGCTAATAAATAAGGGTTACGAAAATCAAACAGAAGAGTGAACTCCCAGCTATCAATGGTCAGATTTTCTAGTTTCCAGGGAACTAGTTTTCTTCGGCCTAACTTTTGGAAGGCTCAGACCAACCTCACAAAATGGATGTGCAAATTCCCTTGACATATTTATCTCATTCACCACAAAAACATGGACAGGCAATTCTCCCAGAAGCACAGAGTTTTATATTTAAGAGAAGTAGTTGCTGATTGGAATAACCAATTTCTGCAGATCTCTCATTTACTTTTAGACATCGTTGGGCTTTTTCTCAACCATTTCTATTTTTTTAAATCTATTTATTTATTTGGAGAGACAGAGCAAGCGGGGGGAGGGACAGACAGAGGGAGAGAGAAAATCCCACTGTCAGCACAGAGCCCGACTGGGGGCTCGAACTCAAGAACTGAGAGATCATGACCGAGCTGAAGTCAGATGCTTGACCGACTGAGCCACCTGGGCACCCCTCAACCATTTCTATTTTTTAAGTACTTGATAAATTTTCTAAATTCACATGTTAAACAGGGGGAGGCTGTGGCACGGCCAGAATCTGGTTCATGTGGTTTTCTTTTCCTACTTGTCATTCTTTCCATTTAATCACCCTCTGGAAATGGGCTTGTGAGCAACATATGATTGTCCCATCAAGTAAAACAATAAGGATCTGTTAATGCTTCTGAAGCACTTCCTGTTTTGTCTTTCCCATTTCGGTTACAAACAGTATCAGAAGTCCAAACAATTTTCTGGTCTTCCATTAGCCCTGCTGACTTCTTTTCACGCCTTTTTCTAATCAAAGGAACAGGACAGACAGTTCATGTCACTCCTAGCAAACGTTGCTGTCATTTTGCTTTGCCTTTTCATCCCTACTGCACACAATCGACTCTGTATTTCTGTTTCTCCTGTATTTTGATCCATTCAGTGACCACCACCTGTACTATAGGCATTTGCTGCATTTGTATTTTAATAATTGGAAGTAACTTATGTAGTTCTGGGAAGGCTGCACATGAATCTATACTGGGAACCGCATCAAATCACAGCTTTTATTTCTAAGAAAGCTTATATCACTTGAAAACATAACAAACGTTGGGGTGCATGGGTGGCTCAGTCGGTTAAGCATCCGACTTTGGCTCAGGTCGTCACCTCACAGTTCGTGGATTAGAGCCCCACATTGGGCTCTTGGCTGACAACTCGGAGCCTGGAGCCTGCTTCAGATTCTGTGTCTCCCTCTCTCTCTGTCCCTCTCCCACTTGTGCTCTGTCTCAAAGATAAATAGTTTTAAATAAATTAAAACATAACAAAGGTTAATAATCACTTAAAAAATTTTTTTTAATGTTTATCTACATCTGAGGGGGAGAGAGAGACAGAGCATGAGTGCGGGAAGGGACAGAGAGAGAGGGAGACACAGAATCCGAAGCAGTCTCCAGGCTCCGAGCTGTCAGCACAGAGCCCGACATGGGGCTTGAACCCACAAACCGTGAGATCATGACCTGAGCCGAAGTCGGACGCTTAACCGACCGAGCCACCCAAGCATCCCAATAGTCACTTTTTTAAAAAAGTCTTACAGATAATTTTTTATGTTAAGGAAAAGCATTTCATGACTGTAACAGGGTCTTGAAAATGAAGTCACTAAACTATGAGCACAGCTAACTGTACTAAAAGGAGAAAGCATGGAAGTGAAAATGAAACCAAGAACGTGTCAAGAGCTAAGAGTAGTGCCAGAAGGTGAAAGCTCTGCGAACAAGGCAGAAGGTGGGAACCACTTCGGTCCCCCTCAGGGTGGGACAGCAGAGAAGCCGTGGGAGACACGGCGGCCATAGCAGCCACAGCAAGGATGGGGAGCCAAGTAGGTCCTGGCTGAGGGGGCTCCTCTCTGCGAGTGTGCATCTGAAATTAAGTTAAAAATGGAACTATGCTACGACCCAGCAATTGCACTAATGGGCATTTACCCCCAAATCATGAAAACGGTAATTCGAAGGGGCACATGCACCCTGATACTTATAGCAGCGACAATAACCCCAATACGGAGGGAGCCAAAATGTCCATCGATGGATGAATGGATAAAGAAGATGTGGTATGTATATACAATGGAATATTACTCAGTGATGAAGAAGAATGGAATCTTGCCATGCCAATGACATGGAGCTAGAGAATATTATGCTAAGCGACATTAGTCAGAGAAAGACAAATAGCATATGATTTCACTCACGTGTGAAATTTAAGAAACAAAACAAGTCAGCCAATAGGTAAAAGAGCCAGACAAACCAAGAAATAGACCTTTCACCACAGAGAACATACCGACGGTCACTGGGAGGTGGGTGGGGGGATGGGGGAGACAGGTGATGGGGATAAAGGAGGGCACCTATCCTAACGATCACGGGGTGATGTATGTAAGTGTTGAATCACTACATCGTGCACCTGAAACTACTATAACACTGTATGCTAACTAACTGGAATTAAAGTAAATTAAAATGCAATAAAATAAAGAAGATATTTTCGGGGCACCTGGGTGGCTCAGTCAGTTAAGTGTCCGACTCTGGATTTCAGCTCAGGTCCTGATCCCAGCGTCAGGAGTTCAAGCCTCATGTCAGGCTCCATACTGACTGCACAGATCCTGCCTGCAATTGTCTGTCTCCCTCTCTCTCTGTCCCTCCACCCTCCCTCCCCCTCAGAATAAATAAACAAACGTTTTTAGAATAAAAAAAATATTTTCGAGAATGAGGTAACCAGTCTGCTATTCCTCATACTGGCTGTATCACTTCTGGAGTCTTATGTTTGTTTCTAGGTTCAATATTTTAAGAGGGTTCAGGGCACCTGGGTGGCTCAGTTGGTTAAACACCTGACTCTTGATTTCGGCTGAGGTCACGATCCCAGGGTCGTGAGATCGAGCGCCGAGTCAGACTCCGCACTGGGGGGCAGAGCCTGCTTGGGATTCTCCCCCTCCCTCCTCTCTCTCTGCTCCTCCTTCACTCATACTGTCTCTTTCTCTCTCTCTCAAAATACATAAATATTTTAAGAGGATTTAAAGAGTCACGAAGTACATTGAAGCAACAGTGTATTCATTGGTTCGTCTGTGAATTCACCTGTTCTTCAACAAACACTTCTTGAGCAGCCACTACCTACTAGAACCATGTTCCGTGCTGGAAGGTAGACTCCCTCCCTCACTCATTCGCTCGTGCGTGCCCACCACGTGCCGGGCACTGTGAACGAGCCAGTTAGGTCCCCACTGTTGCAGAGCACCCAGGTACGTGAAAAACTGAGAACACGGTACAGAAGTCACTGTAGAAAAGGGTGGGTAAAGCACAGTGGAGCACCTGTGAGGCAGAGGCCAGAGAACAAGGTCTGGCTGGGAGAAGGAGGGCCTGGGACTGGTTCCTGAGGGACAAGGATCAAGTGCCAGAGGTAACAGCACTGCGGGCGAAGAATGCTCGTGCAGAGTTGTGGCGGTGCCAGACGCAAAAAGGCTGCATCAGGGAGAAAGAACCATCTGGTCACAAGGGAAACAGGCAAAGAGACTAGAATTTTCTAACCTGGAGAAGAGACTCGGGGCTGGGCGTTACTGCTATTTTCAAATACCTGGACGTCTGTCCTGTGGAAAAAGGAACTCCACTACGGAGGACAAACCAGAATCAACCCACGGAGCACAGAGAAATAGGCCCAGGGTCAGGGTCAGAAAAACCCGCAGCGAGAGGCACCGCAGAAGTGAGGGGACGCCTTCTGTGGAAGTGAGGGCCAACTCCCGAGAACACCGGGCGGCCTGGACAGGTCTGAGGGCCGCGGGGACGGCTTGTGAGCTGGCGTGAATGCTGCGCTCCAATGTCAAGTGCAAGTCTTCATGTTCTTAGACCAGAAAAGGTCAGGGCACAGTACTCCAGGCCAGCATGTGAGAGGCTCGTGGACCGGAGAAGCATCTTGATCACTGAATCCCTACCTTTCATGCTCTAGATAAGAAACTGAAGCCTGGGGGAGATAACGGCCAGTGTAAGTCCCCCCAGCAAATCCGGGGCCCCATCTCGACCAAAGCCAGCTCCTCTACGCCGTGTGCGGATCGCGCTGCACGGATGGGAGTGCGTGTCTCTGGACCCAGAGCCTGGGTGCATACACAGGTATGTAACCGAAGCAGTCTGTATCGTGAGGGGGTGTGCAGACAGCTGGAGATGGCCGTCCATTTTGCACAATTTCTAAAAAAAAAAAAAAAAAAAAAGAAGGTGGCTTCTCCAAAACACAGCCCCGTGAGATCTTTATCTGAACCCAGGGGAAATTCCTACACCAGCCTCACGAACAGCAGTAAAGACATCACGAGAAACCAACACAAGAGAACAATCCGTTCCAAATTGACTCTTCTCTATTTTTTAACCTAGTAGGAAAATGTATCTGTTTATTCCATCCTTCGTTTCTTCCTTGTATCAACGAGGAGAGATTGGTCTGAAGACCTGTGATGGTCTCGTGCTGAACTAAGCACGCGGGGAAAATGAAAGATCCCAAGTCTGTTACCGAGGAGCTCAGAGCAGCAAAATGCAAACTCTAGAGGAGGGAAGAGACAGTGTGGGGGAGTGGGTGTGGCTGAGGAAAGTCTTTCCAGAAGTAGCAGTGACTTCATGGGAATTAGGGGTTTTGAAGGATGGGGGAGAGTTCTGAAGGTGGGGGGAAGGATGCCTTTTGAGGTGGAGAAGGCAGCATGTAGAGAATGATGTACCTGGTACAATGGAGGGGGCCCAGTGCTATGCTGTAATGACAGGGTTTCCGCAGTGATACTGTTGACAAAATCTGTAATCTTTTTGCATAATATAAATATGCTAGATAGACGGGTACTGACTGGCTGAAGGGCCCCTCCCCAAGAGTCAAAAGCAGGAAGTTGATACAACACACAGCCGGGGGTGGGGTGGGGGGGGGGAGGGTGTGAAAGGTTTTAATTGGCTTTGTCCAACTGTATTTATGAGGCCAAAATAAAGCAAAAATATGAGGGAGAAACAGCTTAATAATGACTAATGTAGGAGTTTCACAGATAGGAAAGCTTTAGTTAACTACAAATTCTGTGAGACAAAGTGAAGCCAGTTAAGGCACCTAAAAATACTAGAAAAGAAATGCAAGCATCGAGTACGAGACTTTTTTTTTCACTTGGAGGACTATCGTGCAGATGAGCGTTTTACAAGACAGGAAGCCCAAGTGACTCTGGCCTAGAAAGAGAATTTCCGGACCGCAGTCTAGATGCGCGATTTACCATCCATTCACTCTTGGGCAAATCTCTTTGGGATCCATTTTTTCTGTCTCCAAAGAGAGAGGGTTGGGCTGGATACTCTATTAAATTCTCGGTTTAAAAGATAAATGTAGAAGTAGGTGGAGGGGATTAAGAGGTACACACTCCCAGTTATAAAACAAGCAAGCCATGGGTCGGTGACGCACAACATGGGAGACCGCTGCAGTAAGTTTGAGACGGATGGTCACGAGACTCACCATGATCATTTCATGAAGTCAAAAAACACCCAATCACTGTGATGTCCACCAGAAAGTATGAAGATTTTGTATGCCAATTAGACCTCAACAAAAACCAACAGAAACCCAAACTACAATTAGCCTTCAAGAATCTGACACTTCTCCTTAGCTCCCAAGCTGTGAGGGCCTCCACAAATGTTTCCTGAGTGAGTGAATGAGTGAGAGAGAGTAAATGAATGAATGAATGAGCGTTCCTCTCGTTTAGGCCTCCAGCGTATCCTAGCACACCATGGCTAACTGGGGTGGGCAGGTGGGGAAAATGGCCTGCTGCCCTGGGTCCACGTGAACATTTCTAGTTTAAGGCTGGTCCGTCTTCCTTCACTGGGAGGGTGTGTATAATCAGCAAAGGGCAAAGTATGCGCCTTTATATGACTTTTATTTACTCCTTGAAATTACAAAGTACATACTCATTGTTAGTATAGAAAATCGAGAAAATGACGTAAAAATTACACCTCCTGGTAACTCCATCACCGAGAAGCCACCATTTTTCCTGTTGTGGTACACAGCCCTTCAGTCTTTCACAACACACGGACACACACACTGGACTAAGCCATCACACGTGCTGCTGTAAAACCTGTTTCCCCCCCCCATCAGTAACACAGCGTGGATTTTCCAAGGCAGGGTACCCCAAAGTATGATTATAATTTATAGAATATCTTTGACAAATCTGTAATTCATTCTTTAGGATAAATTCCTAGGCATGGAATTGGTAGGTGAGAGAGATAAGCACTATCAAGGCCTTTGAATATAGCTCCCTAAATGCCTTCCAGAAAAGGTTCAGCCAATATATATTCCCTTCAGCAAAACATAAAATCCTTGTTTTCCTGTACCTTTATCAGCAATGAGTAAGATTAATTTAAAAAATCTGTGCCAATTCGGGAGGGAAAAACATCATAATTGTTGTAATACACATTTTTCATTTGGATTTCCATTTGCTTCTAACTTTAAGAGGTCAACGTTAAAAATGAGGCTGTACTGGAATGTCTACCACACAGCGGAAAAAAATGCACAAAAGGTGATTACACATCTTACACAAGCAAAACCATTTTTTGTTCACCTGCAATTATTCTGTTCGTTGAGAGCTTCCCTTATACTGTGGGAAGGTGTGAACCCTGCAGAGACAAGGCAGATAGACCATCCCTGCTCTCAAGGAGATCACAGTCTAGTCAAGAAAACAAATGTGTAAGTTACACAATACAGTGCTACCCACACTCTAATAAAAGTCTCTACAGAACTGACAGTGGCTGGAAGATGGGCAGGAAGGACAGGTTTCAGGAAAGAGACCCAGGATAAGGGGGGGAACCATCAATGAGAAGGGAGAAGTTACAATAAATCCCATCTTACATCATAAAGACCAAGCCATTACCAATTCATACAACCAAGTTAAAAAAGAATCGTATTTTCCCTTTTTCAGCTGGTGGCCTGCCACCTATTATTTTCAATTATTTTTTTTTTCAGTTATTGTGTAACATTAGCCCAGTCAATGTAACCATCTTATGACCAAATTTAAAACAAATTACCAGTGAGGGAATCAAGATGATTCATTAGTAAGGAAAGAGGCGAGCAGTTAAAGCAAGGGAAGCGTCCCTCCCTTGGGAAGCTTTTTTTTTTTTTTTTTTTGAAGCTTTTCTGGACGGTTTACTTTGTGGTTTGCCTCTTTCAAGAAGGCAGCATCCTTAGAAATAGTGTCAGCCTGAAAAGCCCATGACTTATTCACCCCTGACATAACTTTAGAGTCTCAAAGGAGTTTCCAAATGATCCCCAAAGCCTTTCTTCGGACCATGAAATTTGGTGGCTTTCCTTATTTACTTTTCTTCCCCTAAGTGTCGACAGGTTTACCGGCATCCCAGGCTCCATTCTTCTCATTAGACAGGATCATCTGTTCCCTGTCATTCGACAAACGACACACGTTCCCTGTCATTCGACAAATGCATGGCATCTGGAAGCCATGCATTGGGAGCCAGGCACCACCAGGTGTTCCTGTGCGGGTCCCGACACCAAGGAGCAGGGTGTCACAGGCACACCGATCTTCCTCTACTTCCCGGAGGAGGAAGTGGGAGCACCTCAAGGTCGCGAAGCCTGGAATCAGCGAAGCCAGTACGGTGCTCAGATCCCAGCACTCGGGGCCCAGGGCTGTCCACTCGGTGCCCTCCATGCGGGGGCCCGGTCCCCGCCTCGTGTTCCGCAGCTGACTAGTTCCCATTTTGTGACACCGGAGTAGCCCCCCCGTCAAGACACACACCCTCCCGAGTCTCCTGGGCTCTGGGAACCCATCCTGACCATCTTGGTCCGTCAAACAATCCCTCCTCTGAGCTCCTATAGCTTGTTGCTCATGTTCTTCGACGGGCACTAACTCCAAAAATGCTTCGTGAGGTAACTTCAGTGTCCATCTGGAAACCCCCGTGCTGGGCTGTGCAAGCCTTCCCTGCCACTACTCATGCTCAGTCATTCATTTAATGATTAATTCTGTAAGTAAACGCTTTCATTTTACTGGCCACGTGCTGCCCCTGGTCCCTGTCTTTCCAGGGGTGTGCAGTTTTGGGAGAGAAGACAGACACGTGTTTTTGTTCATTCGATAAACCTCCATTAAGCCCTTACTGTTCGGTGAACAGTGTGGGGGACCACACGGGACTCACATGAGCTCTGCGTGGAGACCTGTTTCGCCACCGGAGGACTATGGTCCTCAAAGGCCAAGACTAGGAACTACACTCTTGTTTGTCCTGCATGAGATGGGGCAACGGTGAAGGCTCAGAGTATAGACACTCATTGGTTCCTTCGTGCATTCATTCACTCACTCACTCATTCATCCCAAACCTCTCTCAGCAGTTCTTACATCTCTCTCCCTTTTAGACCAACCTCGAAAGTGAAGTTGAGACAGAATGATCCTAACTTTGATCATTCTAGTGTCAACATTTCCAGTGACGCTGTAAACAGCTCCCATCCTGTTCCACACTAAAACAATGCCGGCCGAGTTTTGGCTTTTACACAGAGAATGAGATAGAAATTTCTAAATGGATCCACATGCTTTGTTCGTGTTTGACAGAGCAAGCTGCAAATGCGGAAGCAGTGGTTTTCAAAAAGTGTCCGTCAGAAAGCTCAGAGTCTCTCCGAGGTTTCTCCGAGGTGACAGTGGCGGTGGGGGTGACAGTGGTGGTGGGGGTGCAAGCGGGGAGGACCCGGATGTCCCACTTCAACCGGAGCGCATCCTGCTGGAAACACTGGGCTTCTAAGTAAAAGTTCTTTTGGAAAGCAGTCCTGCTACTTAAAAAAAAATTTTTTTAAACAACTGGTTTAAGAGAATCAAACAGGGGTGTGTGGGTGGCTCAGTTGGTTAAGCGTCCGACTTCAGCTCAGGTCATGATCTCACGGCTCGTGAGTTCGAGCCCCGCGTCTGGCTCTGTGCACACAGCTCAGAGCCTGTAGCCTGCTTGGGATCCTGTGTCTCCCCCTCTCTGTCTGTCCCTTCCCCATTCATGCCTTCTCTCTCGCTCTCAAAGATAAATCTTAAAAAAATTGTTTTAAAAAAGAATCACTGTAATAAGGCATTATAGTATTTTGACTTTATAATTTTTATCATTAAAAAAAGCCTTGTTTTGTGCCCTCCCAGCAACAGAAAATACAGAGCACGTGGTGGGCTTGTCGCCTGAGAGACAGTGCCTTGCCGGGCGGGGGCTGAACGCGGGGACTGCTTGGCCAGTCAACCCGGCTGCAGCAAGCACTGCACGAACTGGGAGCAAGCCCGCCCCCTAGAGCCGACACTGCGCCACTGACTCAGGACAGCGGCTCCCAGCCACCGGAGGCTAGCATCCACAGGTTCCTAGAGGTAAAACCGCACGTCTCAAAACAAAAGCTTCATTCCAGGAATAATACGGAATTCACCCTTTAAATTTAAGTGCCACACGCATGTATTTATTATCAATCTCGACTGTTCAATCTGTTTCCAGAACGCTGCAGAAAGCAGTGACTGCTGTGTACAGAAAATACTAGTGTCACATTTCTACTTCTAAATCACCGAAGTCAGCCCTCACCTTCACTAATCATGTATTTTCACCTTGGTTTTATTTTGACTACACTTATTCTTAATCAGGGATCCGTGTCCTGACTCACAGGAGGGCTGTACAGGGATGACTTCCCCTGACAGCGCAGGGGTGAGAGGCGCCACCCAGCCTGTGACTTCTGACTCCCCCAAACCTTAACTGCTAAGAGCCTACGGATACCTGAAAGCCTGGACGATGGCACGGCCGATTAATCCGTATTTTGTTAACACTGTACGTCTTGTAGACTGTATTCCTACAAGGAAGTCAGGTAGAGGAAAACGTTTTTAAATCGTAAGGAAAATGCTACACTGGAGAGTATTTGTCAACAAAAAAAACGTATGAACCTGTGCTGCTCAACAGTCGACTGTGTGTGTGCGCAGTTCAGACCTCTCCCTTCAACTCGACTCCAGTACCCAACCGCCAGCTCCACGCACCCGTTGGGACATCTAACAGGTGGGCTCCCTGCTCCCTAACTTGCTCCGCACAGTCCTCCCTAGGTTACCAAGCGGCTGCTTCATTCTTCGTTTCAAGCCCAAAATCGTAGTCTTCCCTGATTCTTTTCTCCCACCCTCATCTAATCCATCCACATAGACTATCTGCTCTACTATCAAAATACATGCCGTATCTGATGGTTATTTCCACTGCACTTGGCCTCACTTAAACTACACCATGTTTCATCGGGATTGGAACACCCTCCCACCTAACACTGTTGGCTTCCATCCTTGCTTTGATCAGAACCCTAAGCGCTTCCCACCTCACTCAACTGAAGTCTGTCTTCAGAAAGGTGAACAAGGCCCTATGTGATTACCTACAATCAGGTACCATCACTAACCCCTGTCTCTCTAACCTCACCTTCTAGTCTTGGCTACGCCTCTCCTCTTGCTCACTGCAGTTACAACGATCTCCTTGCCGTTTCCGGAAAACACGAAGCACATGCGCAGCTCAGGGCCTTAACGTGAAATATTCCTTCTGCCTGGTAAGCTCTTCCCCAGACATGCAAATGGCTGCACTGCTCACTTCTTCAGATCTCTGTCCAGTGTCACTTTGTCGGCGTATGTGTACTCTGTGCTCACACACTCCCCAGACCCCTTCCTCGACTTACTTCCCTCAATTACTTTGTCATCATTGGATAAACTACACACACACACACACACACACACACACACACACAGAGTCCTAGAAGACCTGCTGGTATACACCAGATGCTTGGGAGTTATTGAAATATCTAGTCCAAGGGGAATGTGAACAAGCCTGATTATAAAAACAAATGGTAGAAGAGAAGAAGAAACCCCTTGGACGTGTTTACACAAGATAGAAAACTTGTTTAACAAAACCATTATAACTAATCATTTTTTGTTCAAATACCTGTATTCATTTAACACTAACTGCTATGCACAAGGCCTGTTTGGACTTTCTAACGGTTCTGGTAGGTATTCATGCTATTTTACAGAAGGGGAAACTGAAGATAACAGATGTGAAATGACTTGTCTAAAAGTGACACGGCAAAATGCGGCAAAGAGAAAACCAACCAGGGTTCTCTGATACTTACTTCTATACTCTTTCTCAACATTCAAAGTCTTTTAAGGAATGACATAAATCCAAAACAGGTAAGGTTTCCACATTTGTGGATAAAAGTGTCTGTTAATTTGCTACAAGCCATTTCAATTGCATGATAGAATAATACAGCTAAAATACTCAAGGTCAACTAACTGAATACCCACACAAATCAGTTTTGCTAAGCTTGATAAATAATACTAAGTCTCAAATGACAAACCGTTCCAATAAAGTATTAAAGTCTTCCATCTCACGTGGTTCACACACAACTGGTAGCAATCATATGAAAACAAAATTCTCCTTCCACCTTCAAAATACGTGAAGAGCTTCTATGCGCAATCTGTCTTTTACAAGGAAAAATAAATGATGGGTAAATTTTACACATTCAGTAGTACTCAATGTACACACACGCGCGCCCATGGAGTTTCGGGTAAATCTGGCTTTGTACATTTTACTTACTCTTGTTAGCTTTTCAAATTAATTGTAAGTGTGCTATTTGATCATTTCAGGATATCCACATTCTAAGTGAATAGTTGAAACAATCCGTGAAACCATCTTCATTAATGCTTTAAAGCTGAGAAAGCCAAAACACAGAATGATAAAACTTCCTTAAAGTGATGTAAGTTTGGAGGGAACTAAGGAATTTTTAATAAAACTTTCACTGTAAGTCTTCCATTTATGCACCATAGTTCCACAAAATACAACAAAGCTCCGATAAAACTGGCACTGTTAAGACAAGATTCTATACTCATATTCATTCAAGTCTGACCTTGTCACAGATTTTAAAGAGTATCAAATACATGGTAAACTAGAACTCATGCAAAAATGAGCCATATCATTAAAGGCTCTAATAAATTACAGACGAAGCACACAAAATAGAGAGAAAATGGTCGAAATAATAACAACTGGTCCAGGAAAGGAACAAGGAAACGCTATCTGTATAGGATTCAAAGGACTGTAAGGGGTGCCTGGGTGGCTCAGTTGGTTAAGAATTCAAAGGACTGTAAAGTGGATATAACAATTTTAAGATGTTTTAGTAAGACTGGTCTTTGGGAAAAGGTAAATAAATTGTGCCTTAAAAAAGTCTAAAGATTCACTCCAATGAAATAAAAGTTCACGAGAAAAATCTCTACAATGGTAAATTAGTGACAGTTCACCTGTGCCGTGGGGCTAAAATCCATCTTTCCACAATCTATAATCTACAAAAATTTACCATAAAAGCAGACTGCTTTTTGGCTTTGCAAGTACTGCTCACAGGTTAACTGCGACCGTCAACAGAAAAGACCAAGTCGTAAGCAATCTGTTTTTCTGGTTATTACCAAGCATTTGTGAAACTAATAAAACTACATTCACTTAAAAATCCTACGATGCAGAATAGTTAATGATTCAGACTAGCCTTTCCTACTGAGGAAATCAATGAGATTTTTTTCTCCCGAAGAGGAAATGTACTCTTCGTTGAAATGTTTTCTTATAATGTTTTCCAGTGTGACTTCAGGAGTAATGCTTCCTCAGGAATTCTTTACGGGTAAGAATTCTTTATGATAAGGTGAAGAGATTACTGGGCCTTCTCTCTCAGTTTATCAAAGAAATGTATTCACATTATGTACTGAAACATCCCTAACTTATGTGATACTGTAGTTACATGATAAATGTATGAGATGTGCCACAAAACCTAAGGTGACAGGAGCCCTCAAAGCCCAAACAAAACATTATCAGACTATGAATTATCCCAGTTTTCAGTGCGCTTCTTCAAGAAAGCAAAGTCCACATTCTGACGATCTGCTTGTCAAGAGGACCACAAAATATATTTCAGTAAGTCCTTTCATAATTTCACACTAGCAACTAGGCAGAAAGGACACGTTTTGTTACGGAAACACTGGAGTTCCAAGAGAAATGTTTCAGCGCGAATATGCTTGTGTGTCCTGAATCTAAGCTACTCTACATAATATGTAGCCTTAGAAACTCTAGTTCTCTTAAATCTCCGCTCCCTTCCTCCCCTCCTTGCACAAAGTGAAGGCATTCAATACTGTTAAGGGTAAATTTTTGGTTTACTAGGTGAAAAGGCATTTAAGAAAAATAGTCCTCAGGGTCGAGCTAACATCCCACAGAAGGCCCTCGTGCTCCAGGTTAGGAAACACTCATCGAGGGTACTTCAAACAGACTAAAATCCAAATCAGCAAAACCCACACATTACACATGAAAATACTATCACTATCAAACATGTTTTGTCAAGAACTGTATGGGCAGCATTTAAAAAAGAAGAAATCATTAGACCATAAATGACACTGTAACGTAGACTCAGATCAGCACATAAGCATATACTGGTTTTTTAAATCTCCCACTCAGGTAAAATTATGGTAGCTGTTTAGAGACAACACTGTGTGACTTGAATCCCCGGCAATTTCCTAAAGACACCGGGCTGCGTCAAGAATTACTGGCTCCAAGAGGTAACCGGACAACAGCTGAGAATCCACACCCGCTCTGCTTCCTTCCAGTTGTATGACATCGGTATGCTCTTCTAGAAGAAGCAAGTCCTTTCCAACCATATAGCACCAGTGAGGATTTCATCCTATACGAAGAAAGTAATTCTGAAAACTGTACAGCAGGATTCCTGGGAAAGCACTTGAAGCTAACTAATAAAAAGGACAGCAGGGCAGTCAGGAGACATTTATATACCGTAGGCTCCTTACTACTGACCTGTTTGCTTAGCCACTAAACGTCTTCTCGTAGATCTTCCAGTAAGTTAAGTTGTTCAAACCTAACTTAAGAAATGAAAACCAAGGAACGAGACCACACCCTGACTGATGAATTAGTAAATGAGCCTCCAAAGCAGGCGAATGCTGGGACTCTACGGAGGCACAAGATCTAGAAGGAGGAAGAGTGCAAAGCAAGCCTGGCCTAGACAGGGTCGGGCTGTTGACTTTAGGGAAAAAAAGTTTCATTTTAATTTTCAAATTCCAAAGTCTAAACGTACTTCGGGTTAAGTGCAAAGTAAATAGTTTAGTATGTGTATTTTTCAAGTCATCCATATGTTCTGAGTGTTCCTTATTAACGAAGATGACAAAGACGTTGCTAATTACTTCAAAGGCTATAAATTGACAACTTGGAGGATTTCACTCAAATCCTGTTTTTTGAACTTAAACACAAGTGGTCAACATCCTTCAAGTTTAGAAGTTGTGCCACGGAGGAAAGAGTCAGTTAAATTATAAAGATTCAAATGTCTGAAAATCGGAACACTTTACTCATAAATAAACTTGATATTAAAACGTCACTCATGATGTTAAACCGTAACACTGTTGGTATATGCTCTGTTCTAATAATTCACTGATTCCAGTACTTCGGAGGAGCATTTCAGGAAAATTATCCCGATTTTTAAGACATTTAGGAAAAAAAAAATGTTCTTCGTTGTTAGATCAGGGTTTTACAGAGTCGTACAAGCAATTTCATTAAAAGTCAAGACAGTATTCATTTTCTCCCAGCTCATTAACCAAAAAGCAAACAAACCATAAGAATCTTTATATCTGATTCTCCCTTAAGGAGTCAATACTGAAAGTCACTCATGCCAATAGAAATGTCCTTATGGAAAAATAATCTATTTACTTCCTCCATTCACACAATGAAATTAGGAATGCTGTTGGGGATATGGCCGGACTGTGAATGTGGACACTTCTCGTGTTACTGGGACGTCGGGTGGTTTGAAGAGCAGTGTCCAAACAGCCCTGCTCCTGGCCCAAAAGACGCCTTTTATGTGAATCAGAAAGGCTGTCCTTTCCTCAAGAGACTTTATCGCTAACATTTAGAAACTCGTGATAATTAGCAACAGTGATTGTACCAATGTAGCATGGTACATGCTTGAGTTGTGCACCACTCTCCATATCACAAGACGATCATACAACTTCAATATTGGTCTTGATTCTCCCAAAAGCCTCATTTGGAGACCATTAATACATGAATCTTGCCCTTTCAAATAGAGATGGAACTTTTAAACTTTTAAAACTTAAGCCACATTAAGAATATACATACAATGCTGATTTACACTAATTGATAAAACTATTTAATGGTTAGGAAACAAAACAGCTGGACATAACATATCCAATTCTAAACTTTTCAGATAAAGTATGTGCATAAGACCATGGTACTTTCACAGAAAACCAGAGCTGAAAGCTGGAGAACGCCCAATATCCAGAAATGTATTTATTTGCTGAATCAGAAAATCATCATCCCAGAAGTGAAGCCAACATTCTTCCTAACAGTGCACAGATGAATACACGAGCCGTACTATCAGCAGGCCACACTCCCAAATATTAAGGTTGTTCAGAATCTTTAAAATTCCAAATCCATGGCAAGAAAGATCCTCTAAAATTCAAGAATTAAAATTTACAAAAATAAATACCACTCTGACACTCAAGGGACATCTTCACTTTAAGGCCTTTGTCACAAATCTGAATCTTTATTGTTCTGAAATAAATGTTATAAACATAACCCAAAACAAAACTTGGATACTCAGTCTCAGAAGAGGTGTGGCTCAATGCCCATCACATGTAACAAGAAAACTTCCTTTTAAAAAAAAGGAAAACAAAGTACTAGGAGAAGTCTTTCACATGAAGGAAAATGCAGCCTTTGGATTTCTCCTCTCATTAGCCTGTACACACGTGGGCATCAGAAGGTTTGCATTTTCTCCGCAAGAGCTCTTGCTATGATGTCTGACGGATTTTCTGCCACTCAACAAATTCATCGAGAAGAACAGGCCCTAGAAAGAGAGAAGCATTTGTTAGAATTCAGTGACCTCAGACCTCCCACTACAAACACTCTCCCCGAGTTCTGGTGGTGATGAGGACGGACCCCGGCGTCTAAGGTGTGTTTCCTGTCCTGCTGGCTACTTAGCGCTTTTCCTTCTCGGCCTGCTCTTTCCTGATAGAAGAGACTTTCCACAAGGGGTATGTGCTGCAGCTTCCTTCATAAGGTTGCAATGGCTTCAGAACTCTCCAATAACTAAGTCAAGATTGACTGCTCCCTTTGTCTAAATGCTCACAGCACTGTTATTTCTATTAAGGAATATGGAGAGTGTTCAACATGTTTCTACATTACGTCACCAAGAGCATGTAAGCTTGTTGAAGGAGTGGCCATATAAGAGAATTATTTTGTTCCAGTAACAGGACCGAGTATAAATCTAAACACAAAGCAAGTGCCTAATGAACACCTGACCTAAAAACTATACTGAAAAAACATGTGAGGGGCGCCTACGGGGCTCAGTCAGTGAAGTGGCTGACTTCAGCTCAGGTCATGATCTCACAGTTCATGAGTTCGAGACCTGTGTTGGGCTCTGTGCTGACAGCTCAAGCTCAGAGCCTGGAGCCTACTTCGGATTCGGTGTCTCCCTCTCTCTCTGCCCTTCCCCTGCTCATGCTTGCTCGCTCGCTCTCTCAAAAATAAACTTTAAAAAAATTAAAAATAAAAAAACAATAAATAAAAAGACATTCGCATAAAGCAGGGGGTCCACACTCATTTCCTTACAGGAGCCATTCCCTACATGAGCTCACTGTTTTTGTTCGTTGAAAAAGAGGGGAAAACTCATGGCCAGAAAAGAGTACGCTGGCCCTATTTTTCTTAAAACACATACCCCTCAATGGTCTTTCTCTCATTTTTTATTGACGTACCTCCCTACTCTAAGAAAATCGGCAGACAGGGACAATCATAAACAGCAGCCGAAAAGCACCCTAGCTGGTGGCGTAGCTACAAGCCAGCGAAGTGAGACGCAAGTTGGACACAAGCTATTACTTGGCTTCTGTCACTAATTCCTCACATACTTGAGTCAGATTTTCTGCTTTTTCAAACAAATCTGGAAGCTTTATTTTTATACAAAAATTGTTTCATATGTTGACTCAAAACACGCATGAATATACACATGTGTAGGCCTGCCTGCAAGTTTACTGCTGCTACCAAAGGGCTGTTTCCAAAAATATTACTGAATTTTAGAACATTCCGGGGGGAGAGGTCACAATGTAAACTACAGGCAGAATAAAGTTATTCCTTCTTCAGCATTTTGTATGATCTTCAGGGTCGCAGAAGTCCACATTTCAATTTACTTTTATAGGAATGTATCCTACAGCGTACTTCAAGGATCTGTTTTATGGTATTCTGCCCTTTCCACTGAAGAGTATGGACAGATATTTTAACTTGAACGATTGAAAAGGTATTTCATCAAGTGTTTACTGAGGCATTTCTGAGGGAACTTATTGTGGCATAATCTGCTATGCCATCAGTGGGCACTATGATTAGCCTTGAAGGTTTTTCTCTTGTACCTGATGTTTTGCTTTTCTCTATTTAAATCCTGACTGTTCTTTTCTTCCATAGGAAAATGCCAGGCAAGGCAGGAAAGCAGAATTTTAGCTTTTACATGCAGAAATTATCATTTAACCTTAGCTATACTGCTCCATTACATTTCTGAGAAATTGGCAACATTCCACCTGTCAGCACAGACTTTCTAACGTAAGCCCTCCCCCACACCTTCAACATGATTCCATAAGAAAAGTTACTGTCAGCAACTTTAAATTCTTTATGGTAACGCTACACAAATGCATGTTCCCACTTAACAGTTTAAAGAACTTCATTTTCCTAGGAAAACACAGTTATTATACTTACAAGCACCATCTTCATCGTAGTTACTAAGATCGGCATGGACGGTTCTGCTGAATTCTAACACATTGTACCACTGATCTTTGTTCATAACACGATACTTCGATTGCTGTAGAAGAGGATATAAATATTTGGAATACAGAACAAGCGTTATCTAAGGCTCTGACTTAAATAAATCTAGTTATGCCATCTTTTTGTGATTTGGTCTTTCTTAAAGCACTTAGTCCTCTTTAGTCACTTGGGCTTCCAAGAGAATCCTCAGGGCCGTTTACATGTTAACATCATCCAACCTACTTTTTCTTTATCTTTCCTTCATTTTTGAGAAGTAACAGGAGCAACAAAGGTACCGATCTGATAAAACGCCTGAGTGTCTTCCGTGTAGGCATTTCTATAATCGTCACTGAAATCAAGTCATACAGCGTATCCTACGTACACTAAGTTCCCTCACACGGCTTCCCAGGAGACTGCTTTGCGTGAGATTTAATGTTCCGCCACATCTTGAAGCTGGTGCTTTTGTAGGCAGTGGAAAGAGTACTGGCTTGGGTTCAAACCCCACTTCTGTCACTGAATTGAGTGGCCTTGGGAACATTACTTAACAACAGAGCCCATTTCTTCATTCGCTGAACAGGGATAAAACCTAATTTGAAACAGTGTCAAACACCCTCCCCATAACCAGCGTTGAAAATACTTTGTCCTCTTAGCTCCCTGTAGAGGTGACTATTTTTAGATTCAGTCCTCTTTATTTTTGCCCCAAACTACTAATAGGAGGAAGACGGATAACATTCATCAAAAACGTCTACTTTACCAGCCTTTCCTAAGCCTACTCTATCAGGCTTAAAGATCTAAGTGTACCTGAAACCCACTCGCTCAAGTCCTGGTCATGACTGCCTCTCGGCAGAAGCTTTCAACAAAATTACTCCGAGGAATTCGCTATGATAATCAGCTTTATGAGAAATCATTTTCAAAGCAAAAAGCAAAAGCATCTGTATTCAAGAAACGGTGAGATCTATACCAAAAAACCTGAAATTGAAAAGGCACAAAAACAGAAAACCAAAGAAAGCAGTGGAAAAAAAGAACAGTATCTTAAAACCACTGCCGGTAGTAGGTGCTACGCTAAACCTGCTAAATGAACACTTTCTTCATAAATTCAGCAGACATTTTAAAGTTGTTAGTACATTTAAGTAGTCATTCTCATATTTGTGGGCATAAAATTTTAATTCTAACTATTTAGACTGAACCCAAGTGAAAAGGAAAGTGTTATCACTACACACAACGGGTTCCCTTATGTGGCTATCAGCCTAAGAGCTAGTAATTTACGAAGAAACCTGAAACCCGAGTTAGAAGCATAACATTTGTACACGAGCATCAGTTTTCTGTCAAAAACCCAAGAAACTAATTTTGTGTGAAAAACGTCTTTGCTATAGTTTATTTGAGGGTTCATTTTTTTCATGGGGGGGAGGGGGACTGCAAGGCTGGAATGAAAGTATCTCATGTACAGAATATATTAATGAACATGAACTTGTGTCTACAAATGACGACGTATATGTACACAATTTATCAGAAACTTTTTACTTAAGTTTTTTTTTTAAAAACACACTATCTAAAGATCCATTTATGTTTCCTCATTTAAAGGTACGTTTTCAGAGTAAGTTTTACAATTAATATTTAATGCTTCCAGATGAGAACAGCGCACATACCTCCAGGTACTGGTAAAACACTGAAAACAGCGGCCATGTCCTTCCAAGCAGCAGGGCGAGCATAGACTTAGCAGTGTCGATATCAAGGCTTCTCTGATCTTTATCCTACAATGGAAGTAAAAAATTTCCCTAAGTGTGGTTCCGAGATGAAAAAAATGTTAAAATTACAAAACATGGAAATTCTACCTACCCTTGCAAAATCAAAGGCATATCTGTAGATATTCTTAAACGAAGAAATATCATTCAACTGTGAGCGCAAAAAGTCAAATTTGTTCTGTAACTTTTCTGTGCAGTCACACCTTAAATTAAAAAAGCCAAATACATTATAAAATCCATAAAATTAAATAAAAGCATCATTAGGGGGTCAGAAGAAATGTATTGAGAAGAAAGTCAGTGCATCTAATGAAATCAATCTAGGTTTAAAATTCTGCTTCACAAATTTAGAGTTACTAACATATTGCCTCGTACTGACCTCGTACAATGGGATAAAAAGGAAAAAAGGAAAATAGGAAAAAAAGAGAAAACCTGGCAACCAATGAAATTCAGTCCAATGACCTTTAAAAAAAAAAAAAAAAAAAGCTCAATCGAAAGCTCCAGTACAATCATGAGTATGTCTCAAGAAGAGATTCAGAAGATGTACTTTTACTACATGTAAAGTTAAGAAGATGGCAGAACAGAGGAGATGAACCAGGCCCCGGTCACAGATTTCACTGGAAATTCTCAGGCACAGCTTGGTGACAGGGATTAGCCATGAGTGGTTTTGAAAGTTCAGGCTATAACACAGAGAAAATTAACACATTGTATTAGTGCTTCTGTCATAAACTCAGATTCCTACATTTTCAGTGACTAAGCACCAAGGCAATCAGTGGCAGCACCTGACTTCAAATAAGGTACAGATGCCAAAGAAGGAAACCAGTTAAAGGCTCAAAGAGACGCTCTCCCACGGGCTGACTCAGCAAGAACCAGGTCACCACACCATGAGCTCTGGTCAAGCCGCACTCACCACGCACACTGACCACAGCTATGTGTCAGCACAGATCACTGCCTCTACTCGACGTGGTGCTCCCTCCAACAGGCCGACGAAACCTCACTCACCAAAACCTAACTCCCAGGTTGCCATCTCTGAGCATACACCTGACTCCCTTTCATTACATGGGCCGTACCATCTACCGTGACCCACAGTATTCCTCCCAGAACGGACTTAGTTCTCATCATGTACTAGAGATATCTAGTACCCAAATTTAACTAAGACCTTGACTATTCTAAACCCACAATGTGACAGGTGACTCCTAACTTTATTAAGGTGTAAATGTTTTGGATAATTTTCTAATGTTGATTAAACCTTGCGTTCCTAGAATAAGCCAAACTGAGTGATGTTTGTTACCGGTGTCGTACACTCCTAGATTTTTCTGGCTATTTTCGTAAGTGAGACTTGCTGGTAAATCTCATTCCTTCACACTCTCTTCACTAATTTTGATAACAAGCTCATGGCATAGGCCTTAGAAAAATGAAATTATAATTATTACTTTTTTTCTCTTTTCTGAAAAAGTTTACTAAACACTGGAATTAGCGTTTGGCCAAAATCAGCTGAAAAGCCATCTGGGTCTTTTCACTGAGGTGAGGTATTTTCTAGTCTGTATTATTATTTATTTTTGCTTTCTGTTTTTCTTTTTTTAATTTTTTTCATTTTTTTAAATGTTTGTTTATTTTTGAGCGAGACAGAGACAGAATGCGAGTGGGTTAGGGGCAGAGAGAGAGGGAGACACAGAAGCAGAAGCAGACTCCAGGCTCTGAGCTGTCAGCACAGAGCCCGACACAAGGCTCACACTCACGAGCTGTGAGATCAGGACCTGAGCCAAAGTCGGACGCTCAACTGACTGAGCCACCCAGGCACCCCGCTTTCTGTTTTTCTTAATCATCTTGGCAGAATCTCTTAATTATTTCAACTGCAGGTTTGCTTTCCCTTTTACTCTAAACATCTTTTTTTTTAAATTTTTTTTAATCTTTACTTATTTTTTGAGAGAGAGCGCGCGCCAGCGAGCATGCAAGCTGGGGAGCGGCAGAGAGAGGCGGAGACACAGAATGTGAAGCAGGCTCCAGGCTCCCAGCTGTCAGCATGACAGACCCTGACATGGGGCTTGAATCCGCGAGCCGTGAGATCATGACCTGAGCTGATGCCGGACACTCAACCAACTGAGACACCCAGGCGCCCCCATTTCTCTTCTAATGTAACATTCAAAGCTACAGATTTTCCTCTAAGTACAATTAAAGCTTCAGCCCAGTTCTGATAAATATTATTGCTTTGATTATTCACTTGTAAATGATGCCTTGACAAGATGGTTTCAGAGAACGTAGAGATAAAAGTCTTAGAACAGGTTTAACAGACACTAAGAAGAGAGCAATCAGAGAAAATAAGTAAAGGTGACCCTTGAACAACAAGGGTTTGCACCGTGTGGGTCGACTTATATGGGGATATATTTTTTTTTGATACACACAGTATAGTGCTGTAAATATATTTTCTTGATAGTTTTTTCTTTTTTTTTTAAATGTTTATTTTTGAGACAGAGAGAGACAGAGCATGAACAGGGGAGGGTCAGAGAGAGAGGGAGACACAGAATCCGAAACAGGCTCCAGGCTCCGAGCTGTCAGCACAGAGCCCGACGCGGGGCTCGAACTCACGGACCGTGAGATCGTGACCTGAGCCGAAGTCGGACGCTCAACCTACTGAGCCACCCAGGCTCCCCTCTTGACAGTTTTCTTAAGAACATTTCTTTCCTCTAGCTTACCGTACTGTAAGAACATAGTATATAATACATTTAATGTACAAAATATGCTATTTGACTGTTTATGTCATGGGAAAGGCTTCCAATCAACAGTAGACTAGTAAGTTTTGGGGAAGTCAAGAGTTACACGCAGATGTCTGACTGTGCAGGAAGTCCCATGCCTGCCAGCAGTGAGGAGGGCTTCCTGCCCTCTCCTGCCGAGGTGGTGTTGGTGGCAGCCAGCTAAAACAGAAGGTTTAAATAAGGTCCAGAGTCAGAACGCCTGGGTAGCTCAGTCGGTTGGGCGTCCAACTCTTGGTTTGATCTCACAGTTCATGGGATCAAGCCCCACATCAGGCTCTGCACTGACAACACAGAGCCTGCCTGGGATTCTTTCCCTCTCTCTGCCTCTCTCCCCACTCTGAAAATAAACAAAGAAAAAATAAGATCCGGAGTTTTATAACATAATACTCAAAATTTCCAGGTTTCAATAAAAATTCCCACGTTGTTCAAAGGTCAAGTGTACAGCCAAATGCTTTCAAAGAATCTGGTTCCAAAAGGGAGCAGAGGAAATCGACACTAAATAGTGTGGGAAGGGGACAGAAGGTTCGTTTGTTTTTTTTAGTAGACAAATATCTTCTGCTTCCAGGATGATGAAGTCAATGTACTTTTCATCCATGTCTCCTGCTCATTCCACTAAAAGCCAGAGACGACATACATAAAACAAACACAAGACTGAAAGAACTCTGAGATTCTCAGGAACAATACAGTGGGGCGCTTCCTGGGTTTTCTTTTCCTTTTCTCCACCAGATCTGGAGATGAAGGAGTCAGCAAACCAGAAATGCCAATGGGGTAGACAGAAACCAAAAACTCGCTCTCCCTCCAGCAGAAGTTGAACAGCCTAGCACGAAAGCAAGCTTAGAAAAGATACTCTTCTCCATTCAAACAGCACAGAAAAAGCCCGCTCAGTGCCCACAGCTGCCAGCAGACTGAATGAGGACCGCATGGCCCACCCACCCCAGGAAGGAGGTAGACGCCCCCCTTCCACCTCCTGCACCGTCAGTGGGAACCACATACAACAAGGACTTCAGCTCCGCTCCCAGCAAGGGGTAAGGAGTAGCGCCCTGGGCCATCAAAGGGTGCCTGGGAGGAGGCGGGACCTCTCCTGTCTGCTTACAGCGATGAAGAATCCCCTCCTCCTAATGAGGTGGTGACAGAAAGCTAGCGAAAATGGAGGTTTAAATAAGATCCAGAGTTTCGTAACATAATACTCAGTATTTCCAAGTTCCGATAAAAAAGCACTTCTCATACCAACAACCAAGATGGCAAGCAGAATGTAAAAAGAGGGCCAATACATGCAAATATTGCATGTAAATGACAAGATGTGTTTAAAATTATCTGATGCAGATTTTAAAGCAGCTATGATGAAAATGCTTCAATGAGCAATTATGGACCCAATAAAACAACCCTTGAAAATGTAGCAAGTCTCAGCAAAGAAACAGTGAGTCTAGGAAAAGAAATCTAACAAAAAAGAACCAAGTGGAAAAGTCTGAATTGTAAAATACAGGGCAGACTTAAACCTTAATGTACTAATAATTATATTAAATGTAAGTAGCCTGTACCAATCAGAACACAGAGATTAACAGAGCAGGTCAAAAAAACTCATGAAACCAAAGTGACCCAACCATATGCTATCTAGAAGAAACAGACTTCAAACACAACATAGGCAGACTGAAAGTAAAAGACAAAAACGAACACATTCTGGAAACAGTAACCAAAATAAAGGAGAAGCAGCTTCATCAATATGAGCTAATGTAGACTTCCAAGTGAAGAAAATAGAACATAGAAGAATATTATGTAATGATAACAGGTCAATCCACCGAAAATATGTAACGATTAGTTTTGTTTGTTTGTTTGTTTTTCAGAGAGGGAGAGAGAGTGCGTGAGCACGTGCGACCAGGGAGAAGGGCAGAGGAAGAGAGAGACAGAGAGAATCTAGCTGACAGTGTGGAGCCTGACACGGGGCTCCATCCCACAACCGTGAGATCATGACGTGAGCTGAAACCAAGAGTCGGACACTGAACCAACTGAGCCACCCAGGCGCCCCACAAGATGCAACAATTCTACAAATGTTTGCACCAAGCAACAGAACTGCAAAGTGAAGCAAAAACTTAAGAGAAGTAAAAGGAGAAATAAACAAATATGCAATTATTGTTAGAAATTTCAACACTCCTCTGTTGAAACACTTCCTCAGGAACTGACAGAACAACCAGACACTACATCAGGAAAGAATTCAATACCACCAACCACCAAGATCCACCTGGCACTAACAGAACATGCCACTCAGTGACAACAAAACACATATTCTTTTCGAGTGTCTGTACAACAGAACCCAAGAGAGACCACAGCCTGAGCCATTGAGAAAATGCTGACAAATATAATAGAACTGAAATCACGCAGGATATGTTCTCTGACTACAATGAAACCAAACTAGAAGTAACAGGAAGATAAAAGCAAAATCTCCAAACACTTAGAAACTAAACAAACTCCTAAGCAATCCATGGGTGAGAACAAGTCTCAATGGAAACCAAAAAAAAAACCAAAAAACAAAAAACTGAACTCAATGAAAATAAAAACGCAACTCAAATTTTGTGAGACCCAAAGCAGTGCTGAGGGGGAAATTCACAGAACTAAATGCAAATATTATAAGAGAGAAAAAAATCTCAATCAATAATCTAACCTCCTATCTTCAGAATCTAGAAAAAGAAGAGCAAAATAAGCCTAAAGCAAGCAGGAGAAAGTAAGAGCAGAAATCAGTAAAATTGAAAACAGAAAAATGAGACAGGAAAATCAATGAAACAAAGAGCTGATTCTTTGGAAAAAGAAAGTCAGTAAAACTGACAAGTCCCTAGCACGAATGACAAAGAGAAAAACTGAAGACAAAAATTATCAATATCAGGAATGAAACAAAAGATACCATTACAGACCTGTAGACATGAAAAGGATATAAATATGGCCACTTAGACAAAATAGACCCATTCTTTGAAAAATAAAAACTACTGTAACACACAGTATGAAACAAATAATTTGACACAATGATCTGAAATAAATAGTAATTTGAGTAGCCCTGTAACTATTAAAAAATCGAATTCAAAAATCCCAAAAATTCTGAAAAAGAAACCTGTAGGTTCAGATGGTTTCATGGGAGAATTCCACCAATCTCTGAAGACCAATTCTATGTTCTACCTTGCAAAAGATAAATTCTAAGGAAAAATTTCCTAATTCCTTTTATAAAGCCAGATTTACCTTGACAACAAAACCGATTAAAAGCAGTATCAAAAAAAAAAATTTTTTTTTTCACAAGAAAAAAAAATTTTACTATGATGATGGATGGATGTTAATTAGACTTATTGTGGTAATCATTTCCCAAAATACATACATATTGAATCATTATGTTGTACACCCAAAACGAACAATGTTATGTCTATTATATCCTCAGATAAATAAGAAACCAAAAACAAAAACAGACCAATATCCCTCATGAATCCTTAACAAATATTAACAAAAAGAATTCAGCACCATATAAAAATAATTATACACCAAGTGGGATATAGTCCAGGTATGCAAACTGATTCAGTAGTCAAAACCAATCAATGGAACCACAATGTTAACACTCTAAAAGAAAAACTACATGATTAGATGATTTAATACAGAAAAAGCACTTAAAATATTTAACATCAACTCGTGTAAACTCACAGAAAAACACGAACAGAGGGCAACTCCCTCAACTTGATAAAGAGCATCTACAAACAACCCACAGCTAGGGAGCAAAGGAATGGGTGTCCACTTTCACCAGGCTTATTCAGCACAATGGTAGAAGTTCCAGCTAATGCAATACGTCAAGGAAAGGAAATAAAAGACATGCAAGAGCGGAAAAGAAATAAGATGGTCCCTATTTCCCTATTTTGTGTTATAATCATAGGACATGACTGTCTATGTAGACAACCCAACGAAGACACACATACACATACACTCAGAATAAGTGAGTTCAGCAAGGTCAGTCACTGGATACAAGACAACCACACAAAAATCAATTGTATTTCTACATATTAGTAACTAATACATTGATATTAGAATTAAAAATAAATGGCTCAAAATAAAAACAAAATATTCACATGTAATTCTAACACAACATGTACAGAATCTGTATGCTGAAAACTACACACAATGAAAGAAATCAAACACCAAAAAGAGAGACATAGCTATCTTGCATGTATTCAGACCCTGAAAACAGTGGTCAATTCTCCCCAAATTCACTATGTAGTTTAACCAAAATCTCAGTAAGATCTTTTGCAGATAAAAAGATCATCCTAAAACTTTTGGAAGAGCTAAAACAATTTTGAAAAGAGATCAATCAGTCTTTGTGGTTTCAAGATTCTGTATACAGCAGCACCACGTGGCACTGGCAGAGGCTTAAGGCACAGATCGACAGAACAGAGAGCCCAGAGACAGACCTACGCACAGGCGTGTCCAACCGATACCGGACAAGGCGCAAAAGCAATTCAAGGGAGGAAAAGACCTTTTTCAAAACATGAACTATGGAGCAAGTGGACAGCTGTAGCCAAGGAATAAACCAAAACCTGTCTCTCACCTTTAAGGAAATTAACTCAAAATGGATCACTGATTTAAACGTAAAATATAAAAACATAAACCCTTCCAGAAAAAAAACCAAAAGGTAAAATTCTCCAGATCTAGGGAAAGAATTCTTGGATTTGACATCAAAAGCACAATTCATAGAAGGAAAAACTCATCAAGTGAACTCCGTCAAAATTAAAAATTTTGCTCTGCCCAAGTTATAAGAAGCAAAAACACAAGCTACAGAGTGGGAGAAAATACCTGTGGTCTACACACTTGATGAAGGGCTTACATCTAAAAAATTCAGGAAACTCAACAGTTTAAAAAATTATCCACTATGTCCCTTATCTTCTTGCGTATTTGCCTCAGCTATTGTAGGTCACTGATTCTATACCCACCTCCTTCTTAACTCATCCATTGATTTTTAAATCTTTAATGTTTTTCACTTTCAGAGATTTAATTATGCATGGGAAATCTGATCATCTGAGGCCGTTCTTTATTCTTTAAACATAGTAGCTATTTTATGCTGAGATTAAGATAATTCAAAATACTAGTCTTAAAGAGTCTAATTCTGAAATTTAAGATGTTCCCCAATATGCTTAGTAATTTATGATTGTTAAAAAGTGAACCTTTTTCTGCAGAAATTGAGGCTTCTGTTTAAAATGCATTCCTGTACAGAAGAATCACTTCCACCATATACATGAAAACACTACTTACCTGGGACATTTGTAAAATACATTTTTGGCTTGTGTCATACAAATAATGCATTCCAGCTTTGAATCTGCACGATGAAGAATTTCTGGTAAGAACTCTCTTGGAAATAAGCCCTTCACCGTATGCAGAACCAAGCCCAAGCAATCACATCTCCATCTACTAGCTATGTGTGACATCAGTGACTTAATATGAGTTTTTGATCTGATTCTCACCCTACTCAGGCATTGCCATTTTGTTTCCTATTCAGAATATGCACCACAAGTTAATGGCCAGACGCCAGGTGACTAGAAACAGGTAGTAACCTTAAGGTTAAGTGTCAGATCTAAATGTCCCTATGGTATCACCATCTCTCCTCATTTCTGGCCTCTGATTATTTTCCTTAATTTACAGTGAAGTCCAGGCATGCTTTTTAAAATATATACATTTTTATATTTTATCCTGCATTTAAATGTTTTACATGACAAATGGCTTCTTTGCACATTTCATCTGCCATATGGCCAGAAAAGGAAATCAAAATTTGGATAGGTTAACCATCCAATTTGTCTGGGGCCTAGTTCCTATGTATGAATGAGGGCACAATATGTTTCATGCAGAAACAAGATTCTTACTATTTATTAAAAATGTATTATTTACTATTTGATTAAGTGGATTTATCAGCTCAAACATTCTTCATTATGCGAAAAATAAAGGTTTAATGGCATTGAAAACGCAGTTAACTACTACCAGAAGGATATGCAAAAGGAACAAATTCTCAGATTACATGTGCCTGTGATGCTGTGTGGAAATCTGGGTGTCTTCAGGCCCTCCAGCGTCATGAGGTGGTAAGTTCAGAGGGCACTGCATTTTAAGCAGCCAGTTACATGTACGATCTTCCTCGTGATGATCCATCCTAAGAGGCCTCATCTTCTAAATCTTTGTGGCTTCCTGAAGAAGCGTTTTTCACATTATTTTTTAATGACGTGATTCACATTTTCACACAGACTCTCCCTTAGAACCTTAATACACCTGAGATTCAGGAAGACATACGATAAAGACACTTCCCAGCATTCAGGTCTTCCTCTCACGACCACTGGGGTTTAAAATCTTTCTTCAGGGCCTGGCGTGCACAAGCGCCCCACAATTATTTGTTAAACAGAAGTATGAATACCAAAAATAAGCCACAAAGTATATATTTATTTAATTACAAAAAGTTTCAAAATCCCTCCCTGGGAAAGGTTAGCAGGAAATTGGAGTTCAAACAAGATTATCAAGTCTGTGAGCAGTGACTTACAAGTTACCAAGGAGAAAAGAATCCAAATAAAATGACAACCTTTTGCAAATAACACTCCACAGGGACAAAGAGCACAATGTTATTTAGGGTGGGCTCTCAGTAAGCTTAAGACGGACACGAGGGGAAGAACAAAGTTCCAAGTCATATGGAGAGACACCCCGAAACAGTGCACCTTCTCCGTTTCCACACACGTGGTTTCAGGAAGCTACTTTATCCTTTAGCCTCGGTTTCCTCATTTTTAAAATGACAACAATAGACAACCATGAGATTAAATGAGAACACACAAGTTAGATGTTTACAACAGTTCTCAGTGTGAGATGCTCCTTTTGAAGCAAATGGTTTAAAAATCACCTTAAAAAAAATCACACTGTTGTCTCTGTCCCAACTATCCCACACCAGTGCTCATCGTCTCCCTAAATCTGGAGCAGAGAAAGAATCTAACCGAACAAAGAACAAGTAATGTTTTCTTGGAAAAGAGTAAAACAACAACAACAACCTTGCACATTACTGGTCTCATAGAGACTGAACAGACCTTGCAAAACCAGTGAACACATCACAATTCTTACATTTAACCTGGCCCCAAATAGACTCAGCAATTAATAACGTCCATACCCCATAACTTGGGAGGTTTAGAAAGAGCATTTCCCCTGAAGTAAAAAGAAACGCATACTTAACTAGTGTATCACGGAAAGCAAGGGATAGTTTTTTGAAGAACAACTAAATAAAACCCCACAGATTTTACAGAACGCTGGCACAACAGGACACCATTCTCCAGGCCACTGAGGTGAGAACGAGTGGAGACGGGTTTAAATTTCAACATTAGGACTTGGACATTAATTTCTTGAGTATTGTAAACATCTGATTAACAAGGAAGGCTTTTACATTTCTGCTTCACTAAAGCCCTCTAAAATGAGAAGAAATCACCATCCGTGTTTTAGCTCTAAGTGAGGTCCTCTTCCTTAATTAGTAAGGTGCTGTGGCACCCCGATCTGTAACAGGAAGAGTTTTATCCACAAAGTTCCGTATTTAGAACTCTCTGTGAATGAGGTCTATTGACCAGAACAAAACAGCACACCCCTGGGGATGTCTGGAAATGTGGATGGGGAATTAAAAATCGTCAAGATGAATGTCGGGGAGAGCAGAGGGGAAGAATGCTAATGGCGACTAGCAGTTGGCCCCAAATGCTAAGTGAGCGGCAGTCACACACCACACGCCCCAGAGCACCCCGTCCCCACGGGAAAATCGGACAGACGCTCCCCAACGCTCCCCCTAAATAAGGTCAGGCCAGACCACCGCCTCCAATCCTCAAGTCCAGGGCCGAGAACGGTGACCAGAAGGTGCACAACTCGTAACCCACCCACAGGCAGCTGCGTACTCCCATTCCCGTCAGACGCTATCCTCCTGCCGGTTTTCTCACGATCGCGACCAAGGACAGTGTTCTCCACCAGCATGGTTTTTCGCCCTCGCCCCACCCCCACTTCCAGCGGGCAGCCAGCAAAAACGCGAAGTACCCGCGCACTCTGGCCCCCACAGACACAAGGAAGAGGGAGGTCCGCGGGCCACACCCCGCGCCTTCCCGGGGCGGGGAAGGGGCCTGCTGTGGTCACAAGAGGATGTGATCCCGGGGCGTAAAACAACTGCTCCAGCGACGGCTCCCCGCCAACCTCCGACACAGGGACCTGGAACACGGGGCGAAGCTCTCTCCACCGGCCGGCTCAGGCCCTCCGTCTGGAGCCGTTACCCCACCACCCGGGACGCAGCCCTGTTCTGTCAATGTTCTTTCCTTCGCACGTGCTCTCCTTTCGCCGGCTCTGCTCACAATCTCCTCTTCAGAAAGAACATTTTCCTAGATCCTGAACCGTCGTCATCCTAATCATTCTTCAAGGTCCAGTTCAGGGACCCCATACGAAGACTCTCCTGTCTACTCGGCCGACACTCATCTCACCCCCAGCTGTGCTTCCACAGGACGTTGTACTTTCACTCTAGCACCTGTCCCCTCCGACCTGGCTTCCGCCGCAGTATTTCCATGCCGCCCCGGCCCTCTCAGCATGTTACCCAAGGGCAGGGGCCACGTCTCCAGCTTCCCTGTGATCAGCACTTAAGAGGCACAGTAGCTTACACAACATAAGTGTTGATCATGAATGACTATCAAATCCAATCCAATCTGAGGAGAAATTTGGCTGTTACTAAACAACGACAGAGAGATGGCAATGGCGCCCTCCGAAACCTACAAAATGGCCGTGCCAGTCTACTTATGTACCAACTCATACCCACAGATTCTCTCACACAAAAAAGGCGATCCAGTTATGAAAAGTAGGCATCAATAGCCTTAACATAAATGAACGTACAAGTATTGTGAATGCTGATCAACACTATATAATTACAGATTTTAACTACTCATGGCTATTACCGTCTACTACCTTTGACCACGGTGTATGTTTTAACTACCACACTGTCTCTACTCCTTAGCAGAGCTCTAAGGGTTAAAATTAACTAACTTGAAACAATTGATAACTATATTAAGATATAAGGGACCACGAAATAACTATGCCCAGATTAAATGAAATCAGAAAAATATTAAAAAATCTAGAAAGGGAATCGAGTCTGTGAAGGTTTACATTTTATGATTATAAGTCAACATAAAACCAAACACACTAAGGCAACTATAAAATAAAAAATTAAGACTTACATATGTTCTTTGGTCTCTCAGTTTAAATTTTAAACTACTGTATTCCTCAGCAAGTTTTGTATAAGGAAATTCAGGGAGTAATAAAGACTTAGCTAATTGATAAAAGATACTTGGTATTTCACATAGCAATCTAGATGAGGGGGAAAAACACAACTCTTGTCCCTCCCAGTCAAGAGGGCTTGCCTGACTTGAGCAGCTCCAAGGCCCTACAACACAGACAGGGCTCTAGGCAGACAGGCAAGAGAGCATAAAGGAGTGAAACGGAAACCTCTAGGTCAACTTTAAATGTTAAATCATTGCTTCCATTTTGTTCAGCTTGTGAACTTCCTAGAGAGACGAGGTGCTAATAAAACCGAAGTTCAAGGGTTAAGTCAATTTCTATTCTTGTACCCAAAGCCAGATGCTAGTTATTCAAGAATAATTATTAGAAATGCTTTGTATTTAAAAGTTTCTGTTATACAAAGTCTCTTTATGTTATATCAAGTTATGCGGACACATGATGAGAAAACTTTTGGTTTTAAAATACACAAACTGATTATTCAAAACAAGTAATACACAAAAAATACAGCAGGAGTAGTACAAAAAGCAGTTATAGTGCCAACTAAAATGTCTTACAATGAATAAGCCATGTTATAACTGACGAAAATTTCAATAAAACAGACTAAGCTACATGAAAACCAGTTTATATTCTTTGCATACTCCTCCGTATTTTATATTCATAAAAATATTTTATATTTTATCTTTCTCTAAAAAGCTAATTGCAGGTTGGATATTTCCAAGAATTTCAGAATCAACATCATTTTAATTGGTAGGTTATGACACCTAGATGAATGACAGAGTTCACGCTTGGTTGTAAACACCATGATTCAAAGTTGCATTTTATAAAGAACGCTAACATACATACAGAAACGTGACGCAAACAAAGCACAGTATGCTAGACTGGTGATGAGGGAATTTAAATTCCAGGTCCTAGCTCTGCCAGTAAGTAGCTACATAAACCTAGGCGAACATTTTCTTTACCTTGGAGTCTGATTCCTCATCTCTCCTATAAGTAATTGAAATGACAGGTTTGATTTTATATTCTATCTTAGAAATTATAATTTGGCTCATATAAGCAAAGGTTTTCCCTAAAATATACATAAAATAGCTATATGTTAAGGCTGGTTAAAAAGGAAAATTACAAAACATTAGATGCTGAAAATTCAAATATAAAAATTTAAGTTCCATATGAACACTTGAAAAAAATAACCAAGGTATTCTGAAATGTAAGGACAGGCAAACAAGTAATAAAAAATAGTTAAATGTGTTAATAAAAGCATAACCACAATAGGAAACCACATGGCTAATTAACCTCCACTTTTTGGCTCAAAAATATCATCAATTAATGCTTCCTCTATTTTAGAATGTTGATCATTAGTAACATCCTGCACGAACATTAGGAACATGACATAATTTAAAAATAACACATAATTACTAACTGATTCTGCAACTAAGCACACTTTACTCTGGAAAGTCAAGATCAAATTATTATCAAGAAGCAATTCTGTAACTTACAGAAGAATTCAAAGGCAGCCTCAGTAAGTAAGTAACCAGAACTTGGCTGAAGGCTGCAGGTGAGCCATATAAGCTTTCTACTTTTGTTCTTTATAAGATTAATTTGGCAAAAAAGAAACAACAAAAGTGCCATGTAACTCTACCTTCGGATTTCTTTTCAAAATAAAGCATAAAACTGAAGAGGCCCCAGAACTTGGGGCAGCTCAAAGAAAAAACTCCTTCCGTGGCAGAACTCTGTATTCAGAGAAGGAAACTGCTCATTGCTCAATCTGAGAGTAACTAACTTTGATCGCAGACCTCTAATTCACCCACGAAGAGTCAATAATTTTAATAAGACTGTACTAAGGTTCTCAGAGAATAGGAAAGATGGGGTAACTGTTCATTTTGCCAAGACCACAATATAAATTTTATCAAACCCTAACTGATTGTCACAGATCAAACCAATGTGAGTATTTTAAGGTGAAACCTTACTTCTAAAAATTATGAAGCATATAATATCAATTAAGATCTTCAAATAGGCCATCAAATTTGTTTTTTAAAAAAATGTCTTACTGTAATGAAGTCATCCCCTTTAACCATTCTTCCTTGGTAAAAAATCCCATGCTTTCAGCCTCCAATTTCCACGCTAAAACTAACATAATAATCTGGAAAGAACAGAACATAAAGGATAGGGGAAAAGTCAGCACAGAGATAATCATGTCTATATTTTATCATGGAGAGCATTTTTATACAACTATTTCCATCCTTCAACTATTAAAGAGTATAACCTCTGGAATTATTAACTCTGAAGAAGTGGGCCAATTTCTTAAAAGTAAGAAGTTCTAACAGTTTCTGAAGGTGGAATCTCTCTCACTCTATCACAAATGACATTTGTATTAAGAAAGAGAACAGTGCCCAACTTAAATTGATTAAAAATACCTTAAATGAAAATCTACAGTATAAAACATGAAGAAACAAAATCTTGATATAAGATTAAAGTGTCCCAATTTTTAGACATTTATAAATATGCTATATCCCACTTGTATTCCATTCTACTTAGAAATAAAACATACATTTTCAGGTTCAACACCAATGTCTTCACAAAATTTTTCCATTCCTTCTGGCCCTACAACTTCATCAGGACCTTCAAAGACAAAAATAATTTATATATTTTATTGTTATAATTTAATACCAACATAAAACATAAGCCATTGTACTAAAGGCATCTATGAATACACCATAACTTTTATAAATAACTAAATTTGAATTTTGATATATTTTTGATAAAGTGTTAAATATCAGCTATATGATTTAAAATGTAAAACTTCTGAAATATTCTTGAAACACCACATTACAAAACGAAATTAAGGAAAGAAAAAATATCAATCACTTGTCTGTATAGTAACTTGAACCTATCAATTAAAACAACATTCATGAGAGCGTATCTGAACAAAATTTTTGGTAATGCATAAATATAAAGAAGTATAAGAAATTCTATGACAACATGTAGGCCCAACCCATTACTCAAGACAGTAAGCAAAGAACACCTGTTTTCTTACTAAAACAGAAGGTCATTTATTACCCTTTTGAAATACAACCAAATAAAATTTAATATTTTAAAAAGATATACATATTATGAAGATAATGACTTAAAGAAACTACTATTTTCCTTATCATCTTGGTTCTAAAATAGCAAAGCATTAGTTCCACCACCTTAACATTGAAACAAAAGTTTAATTCCTCACTTATGTCTACCATTTGTCCAAAACTTAATGATACTTAGCTTGTTTCTTATTTTTCTCCCTCTATAACACTAAATATAAATCAATACACCCATTCTCCCACTTTTTTATGTCATCAGATTCCCAAAAGATAGTGATTTACATCACTGCTGGGTCTCTTTTGTAAGTGAGAGATTACAAACAACAAAATTTGTTGTAAGATTACAACAAATTTGTGACAGCATGGATGGACCTTGAGAGCATTATGCTGTAATTGAAGGAAGTCAAAGACAAATAACATATGATGTCACTTACTTGTGAAATCTACAAACAAGCAAAAACAAGGGCCCCAAACTCCTAGATACAGAGGTAGAGGTGAGAGGCAGGGATTGGGGTGGGTGGGGGGTGGAATGGATGAAGGTGGTCAAAAGGAACAAACGTCTAGTTATAAAGCAGGTAAATCCTGGGGATGTGACGTACAGCCAGTCTGATGACTGCAATCTCTACTACCATACTGTATATTGGAAAGCTCCTACGAGAGTAGGTCTTAAAGTGCTCATCATGAGAGAAAATGTATAACCCTGTGTGGGTAGAGATGTCCACTAGACTTACTGTGATCATTCTGCAGTATATACATATATCAAATTGTTACACTGTACATCTGAAACTGTCCTTTGTTATAAAAAGATCGAACCATTTAAAGCAATTACAAAATACGATAGAAATATGCTATTACTTCTGATTTTTGAAAACATAGTCTTGAAATATTATTGTTAAAGTGACCCAAAAAACCCTTGTTTTCCTTTCTTAAGAACTTATAAAAATACTCCAGCTTTATAAATCACAAGCCAGACCACAGCTACTGGGGGGGAGGTGGGGGGGGGCACCTTACACCCACTATCATTCGTTCACAAGTACAACATGAAACCCACGCTCCACAGTTTGTCCTAACAGAAGAATGCAGCCGTCCAGTCTGTGTGCCAATATAGTCCTGCAGCTTCAGACGAGATCCATCCAGGCTGCTAAGAGGACGTTAAAACATGGTCTGAAACCAAAATGCTTAATTTTTTGGTTTAAATAAGTACTGCACTTATTTATGCAGTGAGGTGTTAAAAGGTGAAAGGGTGGTAATTTTAGGACTTTCACTTCCCGATATATATTTGGAGAAGTTTTTTAATGAGAATGTGTTAATCATTGTAATTTTAGAAACATACATATACAATAAAGCTGTTAAAAAATATAACTGAGTATGTTCCCCTACATGTGGTTTGGTTGAAAGTAAGTCAGGTAAAAAATTCAGTGGAAGAAAACAAAGGTTTTTTTAAGCCAAAACAAGAATGCATTGTCAATTTTTCTTATGAAAAAGAAAACTGACTTGATCTCAGAGCAGCCATCATCAGAAATCAAAAGACAAAGCTGAAGAGCTGTTATCAAGAAATATCAGTCACTATCATGAAACAGTCTCCCTAGAAACTGGGGAATTGATCAGTGGTTAAAATCTGATGAGATTCAAATTAAATTATGTCATAAAGAGATATATATGACATACACAAGACCTTTCTGTAAATGTTCAGTGTCTTTCCCAAAGCAATGCAAATAATAACAAATTTGAATCTAAAGCAAGGTCAATACTAATATTCTTTTCCCAGACCACATAATGTTAGTTTTACTTTCTCAAATATACTCTTCCAATAAATCTACTCTGGGGCTGAATTTAACTCTCAGGCAAAAAAATAGGCTTCCATTCAACTTAAGAAGCTTTGGAAATTATTTAGAATCTATCAGAATTATTTAGGGGTGCCTGAGTGGCTCAGTCGGTTAAGTGTCCAACTTCGGCTCAGGTCATGATCTCATGGCTCATGAGTTCGAGCCCCACGTCGGGCTCTGTGCCGACAGCTCAGAGCCTAGAGACTGCTTCGGATTCTGTGTCTCCCTCTCTCTCTGCCCCTCCCCAGCTCGCACTCTGTCTCTCTCTCTCTCTCTCTCAAAAAAAACCAAATGTTATAAAAAAAAAAAAAAGAAAGAACTTAATAGATTTATAGTTTTATTAGAACTCAGCAATTCTATCCTCTTTTGGGTTCTCTGTAAGATTTAAAAAGTGCCTTTTTACTTTCCACGCTTTTGTTCAGTAACAGGCCCCACGTATTAACAAATCCTTGTGAATGTAAGTATCACTCAAGAGGAGAGGTCTTGTGCAAGAGCAAAACTATCAGGCTTACCACACGTCACCTATATTAACCAGATTAGTGGTAAAATCGTTTTTAAACTAAAACAAAAAATCAATTTTTTTTTTATAACCATAAAATGTTCCTAGAGATGTGCAGAGTACAAAACCATGCCAGTCATAGCAGACGCTCAGGAATAAAAATTGTGCTCAATGAATAACACACCTTCCCCATGAGCTATACAGGAGCTATGCTGTTAATTCTGGAACAGTACTGTTAAAACACAGCCAGTCCACCTAATGCTGTAATGCTATTACTCCTTTAACAACGGTTTACACGTATGAGTTCTGACTCATTCCAGGTACTGTGCTAAGTGCTTTACGTGCATTATTCCCAGTCTCCATTTTAATAAGGGACACCCCCATTTTAAGACAGAACACCTACTGCTGATTTGGCAAATAACTGGTTCCTCCTGGTCAGTTAGGTCTCCACCCAGAGTAATGTCTAGAGAGGCCTTCCCTATCACCCTATTTGAAAGTCATCCAAACTTTCTAACTTTGTGTCCCTACACCACACCGTATTTTAACATTTATAACCCTCCACAATCTCTACTTATCTTGCTTACTTACCTATTTACTGTCTTCCCCACTAGAAGTCAAATCCCCCAAGGGTAGGGATCTTGTCTAACTTGTTCCCTACTGTGTCCCCAGCCTGACACACAGTAAATGCTCAGGAAACATTTACTGAATGAGTCGTTCCATACATAAGATAAATTGCCTTCAAGTGCATTTACTAATATTTCTTTGTAGAAGGAAAATGAGTTGCCATGTACATACTGAAAACAGAAATGACAAGACAGTAGTCATTAAAAGCATAAGCTCTGCAAGAGAATGACCTAAATCTGAATCCTCGCTCTTGTCACCGTATGATCCTGGGCCAATTACTTAATCTCAACCTCAGTTTTCTCATCTCTAAAAAGAGGTAACACTGCCTACGTGACAAAATGATTGTAAGGATACATTAAATAATTATGATTTTTGAAATACACAGAGCAATTATTATGCTGGCTACTACAAAAATGCTAGCATAGCAAATAAATGTTTAACTAATTAGAATCTCATGCTACCCACCAAAGTCCCAAGGAGAGGTAATACAAATGAGCAGAAATGAAAAAAAATGCACTAATTTTATGGTATCTTAAGGTGTCTTTTTACAAGTGAAATAAGATGAGGGGCTTTTTGATTCTATATCATAAATTCCAGTAAAACCGGCACTTGGAATAATGGGTCACCATTTTAAATGGAGGTCAGTAAGAAATGAATTCCTTTCATTTAATTTGGGTTAGACATTGTCTTGGGATGCCAGTAATAGCAGTTTTTCTGGTCTAGAAAGAATCTGTTCTGTTACTAAACAATTTTTAAATTATACTTTGGGGATCCAGCTGATTCAAGCTACATCAATGGTCTTACCTTCCATACTGTTAGCCTAGGGTTACACTTCAAGTTCAGAGTATACTTTAGACCTTAACGGATTAGCATGAAACGTAAGAGTGACTCCATCTACACTGTTCTATGTTAGACACTGAGAATCAGAGTTAAAAAAGGAGGAGGGGAAAGCTATAAAATCATGAATTCTAGAAGACCAAAACCTAGGTTCTAAGGGAAAAAAATATCTTCATACATACTTATAAAAAAGTTAGTCATAAATGGGAAGTGTTCTTGTTCACACATTTGCTGAACACCAAAGTCTCCTCCCTGGTTTTGGCTTTCACCCTTAAGCTCCAGCCCTACCATGGGCCCAGAGCTTTAGGCCCACTACCTGCAGGGTTTAGTTTAAGTCACAGCTCCTGCAGAAGCTCTTCGTGACACCATGAGGCTGGGTTCTATGGGTTCTATCGTCCTCTGAACTATCGCAGTGCATCTTCCCAACACAGCATTTATCACACTGTATCACATCAGTGTTTCCGTTCTTAGGGATTACTGCACTTCTGGCAGAAACGATGGGCTAAACAGCAATTATCAAAGGGCAAATGTGCTGTGCCATGACATATCTGCATTTCAAATCTTTTACTACGTTTCCAAAAAGTTTCAGAAAAATATCAGTTTGGGTTCAGAAAATTGTCAACAGAATATGCAAAAGAACAGTAAGAACTACATAAAGTGTATAATGTTTTATTACATAGTTTGTTTTTCAGAATATCAACTCTCCTTTAGCTAATGGACTTAAACCAATAAATGCACCTGTTCACAAATGGAATTCATAGTGAATCTCACCCCTCCCACTAGCACATACTAAATTACATATTTAAAGAAAAAGCATCCTGACATAGCACCGAATTCTTAGCCTACACATAATTCTCAGTCTTGACCTTGATCCCAGGTCACAGCACTAACACAAAGCAGGCCTGCAATAAATAATTGTTAAATGAATAAACCAAAACACTTTTTAAAGCATGTGACTGATATCTTCTTATATTAATTTCATTACCTGCATACTCATAAAACCAAGCCAGGCACTTCTTGCTTGAAAAATGTTCCTCTCCACTTATTAGTCTAGCAGGGGGTTGGGATCTGCAATAGCTTAGAAAACACACAAATACCTAAGAATTTTATCAAGTCTCAACTTTCAGTGAAAAGCTAAGTGCAACATGAACTACTTCAATTCAAACTAAACAAAGTGTTTTGTTTACAGCTGGTATTATAGGAAAAAATGGGAGTTGTATTTGCAATTGGAAATTGGAAACAGTAGTCTATATGTAAAATTTTCTTGCTAACAAAGCCGGAAATGCTACTTTGCTCACTATCAAAGTCCAATAACATCAACTAAAATCATTTCCCCAGATTTGAAGTGAGCATGTGGAAGTTCAACCTAATGGTCTCGATACAGGGCTAAGCTGGGAAAGTATAAATCTTCAGAGCGGTGAAAATTGTATTTCTGTAAAATAGACAAACATTCGAAAACAAAATCTTACAAAGTAGATTTTGGTACTTAATGAATCAATATTTTTTAAAAATTACATATTAACAGTTGTTGATCATCTGCGAAACTTAAATGGATGATTGAAGATAAAAGACGAGTTAGGACCCAAGAGTATAATTAAACTCCACACATTAAAAACAAAATTGTACAAATAAAAAGATAATAATTGTACAAATAATTGAGCCAAAGCTATTTAACGCCAAAGTCCGTACGTTCCATAAAATCATTAAAACTTGGGAAGCTCAAAATCGGCCTTTGGGGTTTAAGGAACTTCAGAGGACCTTTCCCGGAGGAGCTCAAACAGTGACACCTGCACGAGGACCTAGAAACGCCGCGCCTTCGGCGGCTGAGTCATCTAACAATGGAGGCCCGCATGGAAAACTGTAGGTTGATACAGCGAAGCGGCCCCCTGGGCTGTAACACCACTGCGCGGCTCTGAGCGTGCTCGGTGTAAATAACTGTGCCACGTTACGCACGGAGGACGGCCACACGTGGGAGCAGTAAAAGCTAACGTGTCTGCTTCGTACAGACGGGCTGGCGGCGCAGCCCTGGCCAGTTCCCGGGCGAGGTACCGGGAGGCCCGGGAGGCCCGGGAGGCCGTGTCACCGTGCACCGGCTCTTCTGCTAACCGCAGCGAGACGGGAAAACTTCCGTCCACGACAAAAAGGAAGAGGAGCCTAGGTTACGTACCTCCCGCCGTAAGCAGACGCCTCTGCAAGGAGACAGCTCTGCCATCACGTCTACAAGGCTGACTACCGTCTCCTCTCAATGGCAGCAAGTGAAGTCGTTCCCTCGCGGGCCCGCCGGCGACACGGCCGGACACCCGAGGAGCAGATGCGGGACCACTCCCCTGTCACACCTAGCCTGCAGACCGAGCAGCACACCTCGCCGCTGGGCCGCCTCAAGGACACGCCGCAGCGGGATCAAAGAGCCGTAATTACAGCTCAGCTCTCCCTTCGCTTTCTTTCTCGGGGGGGAGGGAGGGGGTACCGGGTAAAATAAGGACCAGATTGTTAACGATCACGTCGACCGCGAACAGCGTCCTCAATGCCCGGAAACAGAACCGCGAGCAGGGCCTTCCCGACGCCGCGCACACGGACTTGGCGCAGGTGGAGCCACCAGACTTCCAGAAAGCCGGCTTCCTGCTGGGACCTTCCGGCACCGGCCGCTGCGAAGACTCGGCGTGCAGCTCCCCCCCGCCCCAGCCCGGGCGGCGGGCAGCGCCAGGCCGCTCCCCTCCTCACCCCCTCCCCTTCAAAGAAATTCCAGAGGCGACCCTTCCGCCGGTCTGCACTCCCGTCCAGGTCTGGAAGGGCGCGGGGCAGGGGCACGGCCCCGGGCGCCGGAGCGCCCACACGGAGCCCGAGCCCGAGGCGCAGCCCGCGGTGTCGGCGGGGGCTCACCCCCGGGCCCCGGACAGCCGCTCACGGGGGAACGCGGGAGGCTGAGGGCGGGGTGGGGGGGAACGTGATACCTGGAGATTTTACACTTCTTGAGGCCTCCGTCTTCCGCCACTGCCGCTGCCACCCCCGGGGATTTTCTCTTCTTCTTCACCGGCATCTTCCGCCCTCCCCGGCGGGGCGGCCAGGGGAGCCGGGGAAGGGGGTCGCTGTCCGCCGGGGACGCCTCAGTGCCGGCACCCGGGTCCCAGGGACAGCAGCAGGCGCAGGAGCGGGGCCGCCAGCCCGCCCCAGCGCGGCCCAGCGCGGCCGCAGCCCGCCCCCAGGTCCCCTCCTGGTCCTCCGCGCGGGGCCGGGGGCGCTCCTGGCCGGGGGGCACCGCGGCTCGCTCCCTCCGGGACGACAGAACCCGGACAGCGCGGCACCGCCACCACTCACACACTCGGGGGGCAGGAGGCTCGCTCTGACCCGGACGCGAACCGCCCAGAGCCGGAAGTGACGCGAGCGCGGCGCTGCCCGCCGGGAGGGGGCGTGGCCGCGGTGCTGCTGCGGCCGAGCGCGCGGGCCGGGCTTCCGTCGGCGGAGGAGGGCTCCCGGCGCGTCTCAGGAAGCGGGGAGTCACCCCGCGAGATGTCTGAGGACACCCCTGGAAGCCTGCGGCTCCAAGTGGCTGGTAGAGCACGCCGAGGTGCACTCGCGCGCGTCCTCGCGAGGGCCGCGCCCTGCCGCTGCCCCCGCGTCCGGGGCACGTTTCCCCTGGGCCGGCCGCGGCCTCCCACTCCCGCACTGCCGGGCCCTCGCCCTGGTTGGGGGTGGTGGGTGCTGGCCGCCCGGCGAGGAGGGCCTCCCCCCGCCCCGGCGCCTTCCTTCCCGGTTCTGGTGCTCCGGCCCACAGCCCCCGGTGCTCCCCCCGCCCCCACCGCCGCGATGCTCCCCCCGTCCCCACCGCCGCGATGCTCCCCCCCCCCCCCCCGCTCTTCCCTCCACTGCCCTGATGCTCCTCCCACCGCCCTGGTGTTCCTTCCATCTCCCAGATGCTCCCTCCCCTCAGTGTGCTGCTTCCTTCCCAGGCCTGGTGTTCCCAGCACACACACCCCAGTGCTCTCTCCCCCATGCCCGGTCCCCCTAACTATAGCTCTGGTTTGGTTTCCCCTCCCTCGTTCCTGGTGCTCTTTCTCCTCCCTCCTCCCCTCCCCTGCACCCCCATGGCCTCCACCATTGCCGAGGCGCTCCCTTCCCTGGCATTCCCCTCCCTCCCTCCCCTACCATACTCTCCCCTGCCCTCCACCACCACTGCTCCTAAAGAGGCCACAGGCCACGACTGTGTGCAGACTGTGGGGGAGGGTCTTGGCAGTCAGCACACGTGTGACCCAGGGTGTGGCTGTGTGCAGAGGACCAGTGGTGCGGTGCGGCACCTCCACCTAGGCACTGTCCTTTGGCCACCCAGGAGATCTGGTTTCCTTAGTGCCATCAGAATGCACACGTGACCCAAGCCCGGACAGGCAGTGCCAGCCAGGGAGGTCTGGTCGCTTTTCGCGAGTTGTCCTTTTTCTAGACTCCAGCTACACATACTTTAGTTTTTGTTCACTCTCTCAGTCTAATGTCTTCAAGATCCATCCGCATGGGATTTCCCCCTTTCGTTAGGGTGAATAAATAACACTCTGATGTGATACACACACGCACAGAACTTTATCCATCTCTTGGTGGACACTTAGGTTATTTCCGTGTCTGGGCTCTTGTAGATAACGCTGCTGTGAGCATGGGGTGAGGACATCTTTATAAGTTAGTGTTTTTGTTACCTTTGCGAGTACACACCTGACCCTTGAATTGTGCCAGTCACTTCCCTGCAGGTGTTTTCTGTAAATACACCTGGGTACTGCAAATGTGTCTTCCTTCTTTTCTCTGGCTGACTTTGTTGTGAGAGCACAGTGATACATGTAACATACAAGGTACATGGTAACCGACTGTTGGTGTCACCTGTAAGGCTCTGGTCAGTAGCAGGCTCTTAACAGTAAAGTTTTTGGGGAGCCAAAAGTTATAAACAGATTTTCACCTGAGCATGGGGGTGCTGGTGCTTGTTCCCCCACGTAGTTCATGGGTCAACTGTATTCCCACAAGTGGAAGTGAGGCATCATACGGTAGTTTAAGTCTTTGAGGATCCGCTGTGTGCTTTTCCAGTCTGCAAGTCCCACCAGCAGGGCACGAGGTCCATCCTCCACCCCTGACAGTGTTTGTTCCCTCTCTTTGACGACGGCCATGCTACCATGGCCATGCTACCATACGCGAGGTGATACCTCCTTGTGGATTTGCGGTGCACTTCCCCAATGACTGGTGATGGAAAACTCCCTTCCTGTACCTGTTGGCCTTTCACATATTGAGTTGTTTCCTTGTCGAGTTGTAGGAGTTATTTATATGTTTTGGATATTAACCCCTTATCAGGCATGTGGTTTGCGATTCTCCCCTTGGTTCTTTCACTTTATTGTTGTTTTTTTGCTGTGCAGAAGTGTGATGTAGGCCACTTGTTGATTTTTGACTTTATTGCTTGTGGTTTAGGTGTGACAGCCAAAAATCATCACCAAGACCACATCAAGGAGCTTTATTACTATGCATTCTTCTAAGAGTTTCATCATTTCTGCTCTTACATTTAAGTCTTTAATCCATTTTGAGTTAGTTTTTGTGAGTACTGTCAGATCAGGGTCCAGTTTTATTTCTTTACATGCGGATATACAGGTATCCCAGCACCATTTTTTGAAAAGACTGTCTTTTCTCCACTGAATAGTCTTTAAAGAAGAGAGAACCCCTTTAAAAAAAAATTTTTTTAAATGTTTATTCATTTCTTGAGAGAGAGAGAGAGAGTGTGAGTGGGGGAGGGGCAGAGAGAGAGGGAGACACAGAATCCAAAGCAGGCTCCAAGCTGTCAGCACAGAGCCCAACGTGGGGCTTAAACTCACGAACTGCGAGATCATGACCTGAGCCGAAGTCGGACACTTAACCGACTGAGCCACCCAGGAGCCCCAAGAGAACTCTGTTATAGACAACAATTACCAATGCTACTTCTAGACATAGGGAAGAAAATCCCCACCCCAGCCACCTGGAGAATTGACTGGATAGGATCTTGCATCTGTGGAATTCTCTGGAATAAAAATAATTGAAAGGCTGAGTCTATGCATGGTATTCATTCAGTTTATTACTCACATAATATCTAATGATCACTTAAACCAGGAACTGTGCTGGGTTAGGGATAAAGGTAGGCATGACTCCTGCATTCATGAAACTTACAGTCCAGAGGGGAAAATATATGGGAAGCATTTGCATTTAAGAGAACTTTAGGAGCAAGGAATACGGCCAGTAACCTGTGCTTGTCAGTGGTGTGAAAGGGATGACAATGTCCAGGGTTCCAGCCTTCTCTGGTCAGTACCTACTGCCACTACCTTCTACCTCCATTGGCAGAATGGAGTATTCTGTCATCCCCCATTACTCACAGAAGGGGCAGACTGATTGCATTACTGCTCATGAATAGTACCCCCACGTATGGTTACGTGGTTTTAATCTTTCCCATTGCTCACTAACCCATGGGCAGCATATGAATTCACAACTATTCACAATAATGGAGGGGCGATATGACACAGCAGTGCGGTTCTCTCTGTGTAGAATTTTTTAAATGAGAATAATGAGAAAGAAAGGGAAGCATGAAGCTCTACGTTGAGCAGAAACTCACAGGTGACTTTAGGTAAGATACAGAATTTCCTTTATTCTTCATTTCATCCAACTGTTAGGTAGAAGGCTATAGAAAAAACAACTGAATACCCATCTATAACAACAGTGGGCGTGTATTTATGCCAAATAGGGCGGTGAGGGAAGGACTGGGACTGAGCCATAGCTCTACTGGTGTCTACTCAGCGTCTTGATTATACCTGCGTCCCTTAGCTTTTGAAGGTTATAGAATCAAGTGATGAAAAAGGTATTTTAAAATAGTTGTATTTGAATCAAGGCAGCCAAAATGGTCCACTGAAAGCTGTTAAGTTATTCCATACACAGTTTATTTTTTCTTAGCACTTCTTTAAAATAGGGCATTTGCACTTGCCAGAAAAAGAAGCAACACAAAAATTAAGTGATTGATAGGATGCCACGTACATGGTCCCAAGTCTACATCGTGTCCTTGCTATACATTAATGTCGATTTATTTTTATTTTTTATTTTTTTTAATGGCCATTTATTTTTGAGAGAGGGAGACAGAGAATCTGAAGCAGCCTTCAGGCCCTGAGTTGTCAGCACAGAGCCCGACGCAGGGCTGGAACCCACGAGCCATGAGATCATGACCTAAGCCAAAGTTGGATACTTAACCCAGTGAGCCACCCAACTGCCCCTTGTAACATTGATTTTTTAAAACAACCTTGCCAGGGGTGGCTGGGTGGCTCAGTCAGTTAAGTGTTACACTCTTCTTGGTTTTGGGTGAGGTCATGATCTCACGGTTTGTGGGTTCGCGCCCACCGTCAGGCTCTGTGCTGACAGCTCAGAGTCTGCAGCCTGCTTCAGATTCTCTGTCTCCCTCTCTCTCTGTCCTTGCCCTGCTCTGATGCTCTCTCTCAAAATAAATAGATAATAGAAAAAAAGAATGGAGCCTACTTAATAACAATAAATCATAATTGGTTCATTAATTGTGAGAAATAAACCATACTAACGTTAGATGTTAACAACAGTAGAAACTGCAATATATGGGAACTTTCTGTATGGCTGCCACTCCCTTTAAATCTGAAACTGCTCAAGTGAAAAAAGTGTATTTTTAAAAGGGTCGAAGTGAACAGAAATAAGTAGATCAGCATTTAAAACTAGCAGAGTGCAGGAAAAAGTGGTAACTTGAGAGCCATCTAGGCAGGAACCCCTTAGGAAGGTCAGAATTCATAAAAATCTGTATGTGGGGTTGTAGGTAAAAAGCGTTGTCTTGTACACCAGGTAGGCAACCCAGGAGGGCTCTGAGCTTGACATCTAACCAGGAAGACTAAGAGTGAGTGTTCAGGGGCCCCTGGCTGGCCTAGTCCATAGAGCATGCCGTACTTGATCTTGGGGTTGTGAATCTGGGGCCCACGTTGGGTGTAGAGATTACTTAAAAATGAAAATGGAAGTGCTCAGAAGGGAAATCATATTCAACTGGCCCCTGAGTTGCCCTCTGGTAGATGAATGTGTGTCCCGGATGAACACCAAGAGTTCCCAGAATTAAAACTACCGGCAAAGAGTGCACGGGTTTCATGGCTTGCTGCAGAAAAGAGCTGCCTTCTTGGACGCGTAGTATAGTAGGCCAGAGTGGGTGCAAGCAGCTAGGACTTATGTGTGTTCTTAAAAGCATTTCTACGGTCTTAAGCATGGATGACTGTTGTGTTTTGTTACACTTTATACTCCCCCCAAACCTAACGTGGGAAAGATGGCATAGTGGAAACGGTGTCTTAAAAGGAGAGCCACCAATGGGGCGCCTGGGTGGCTTGTAGGTTAAGTGTCCAACTTCAGCTCAGGTCATGATCTCACGGTTTGTGAGTTCAAGCCCTGCGTCGGGCCCTCTGCTGACAGCTCAGAGCCTGGAGTCTGCTTCAGATTCTGTGTGTGTGTGTCTCTCTTCTCCCCTCCTCACGCTCTATGTCTCAAAAATAAATAAATGTTAAAAAAAAGAAAAGACAAAAGAACCACCAACAGACTGATGGGCTTGCCTTTTAAAATTCTGCAACCGTGGATAAACCATCGAATCATGCTGTGACTTGTCTGTATGATAAAGTAACCATGTCTGCCGAATCAAGACGTCACAGCATTGGACTGTGGAGAAAGTGGGAAAATAAACATAAAGGTGCTAACAGAAGTGCCAAGGGGGGGACACAATCACGATCGGTTGGACTCCTTGGGGAACACCCAACAGAAGTCAAGTTCCACTCAGCTAGAAAGGGGCTCAATTTCAGGTCGTCCACAGAACCAAAGCCAGGAGGAAAAGGATGCATGTTAAAGGGGTGGTTTGCCCCTTTTTTCGATATTCCCACCCAAATCCTGGTAAGGGGGCTTTCCCTCTCGTACCACTACCACCCTTTCTGAATGTCAACAGCCCTGTCTTTGGTTCCAGGGATCTTAGCCATGTTGTCAGCCACTGAAAATCGGGTTGTGGACACAGGGCCGTTTGAATGGAACTGAGCGAATTCTTGGGCCATGGGTATGCATCGTGTCTTTGGATGATCCATAGGTGACTGGGGCGGGGGCGCGGGGGGGGGGGGCAGTTCCTGGAGGTCAGGGAAGACCAGTTCATGTGACTCTGCAGCAGAGGCCATGATTCCTGGAAGACAGGAAGTGGCCCGCACGCAATCTCAGACACTCACTGGGCAGGCGTGCTGCTCTGTGCTGCCGTTTCTGCTTTCCACGTGTTGTTCACAGAGCTACTCCCTCGCCTCCAGCCTCACAGGGACCCCCTCCGAGGCTGAGTCTTCCCCAGCTCTTGACCCCTTTCCTAGCCCAGATGACCTCCCGCTGCTACAGCATAGCAGATTTGTCAAGTAAAAAGCCAAAATCGACTGGTTTTCTTGGCATTTCTGCTTTTACGGGCATAATTCTTGAGACAACGAGAATGACCCTGACTATAACGGCCAGGAGCAAGCATGTGCAGACGAGAAAAGCACACACAATTTTTTTTCTCTCTACAGGCTAAAAAACCCAGAGAGTTCTCAGACAACCTTCAGTGAATTCTTCCCCGTTCCATAGGCCAAGGGCTCTATCTGCACGTCTTCTGGGTATAACCTACCTGTAGGCCCAGCTACATAATCCCTGGGGCCCAGAACAAAATGAAACTGCAAAATCCCTTGTCCAGAAAGTAGTGAGTGCTCTGGAGAGCCTGAAACCCTTCTGAGCATGAGGCTCTGTGCGACTGCAGCCTGCATGCCGGGAGGCCAGCGCTGCACACACCTTGGAAGCCAGTCAGGGCCGACAGGTGCATTGAACAGAGCTCAGGGTTTGTGTCACTGAGGACTGTGCTCGCTAAAACTCCTTCTCTTACTTCAGAGACACCGCGAGAGTATGTTCCCCACTGGCTCAGGCCGTCGGGAACTGCCATCACAGTCTCCTGTGTCAGACTTCACCCTACCTGCCAATCCGCCACATTTGAAGTCCTCTGGAGAGAATTCTATCACCTGGGGGACAGTGGAGCCACAAAATGGAGGACACGATGCCTGAGTCCTCATGTGGAAGGCTGCCTGCCAGATACCACAGTGAACTCCAGGATAAGTAAAATTTCTAGTATGTGAAGCCACTGAAATTGTGGGGTTTTTATTGGTAAACGCTGCCATACCTCGACTGTACATGTCAGGACAGGGCTATGTTACAGTTACATACAACACCAAAATCTCATTATCTTATAACAAAAATGCATTTCTTGTTTTCGATACACCATCAAGAACACCATACTCAGTGAACAGCTATCTACTCAGGGAGCGAGGCTGATAAAAGTTCCCTCCTGACTTCTGTTTCCGAGATCACCACGGGACTGGGAAAGAATGTGGTAAATGATACATCAGCTTTGAAGGTTTGTGTGCATACGTGACACGTCACTTCTGCTTACGTTTCAAAGAAATGGTCATGCTTATCTTTAAAAAGAGCAAAGAACTGCAATCCTACTTTGTGCCACAAAAGGGAAAATCCAGACACATTGGCGAATGAGAGCGAGGACTACCGTGTGAATCGACGTTGGTGCCTGGAAGAAGGGCACTGCCATACAGACACTTAAAATACGTCGTACAGAACAAGTCATTGGGCAGCAGGCTGGTCAGCGGGACAGCCCTTCTGTACCCTGGTAACATATTTAGTAAATCCGTCCCCAGTGGGACGTAGAAGGTAGACCAGGAGCCCAGTGAGACTCTAACCTAATGGGAAGTAGATGGAGGCAGTGACTCGTGTTAGATACTGTTGTCTGCCTTTAGCAAGATACCGTAAGTGACAGCTCAGAGGAGAACTGCTTGGTTTTCTAGAAGACATAGAAAGGTATTAAGGAATTCTGCCGATCCAGGTCCTTTTAGGGTTAGAAAAGCGGACTGTCCCTAGACCCTCAGTAACAAGACTGGAAAGTGTTAAGTGACAAAGGTACTAAAAGATCTCTGATTTAAAAAAAGAAATGACACAATTTTTCCGCAAAGATGAGATTAAGGGTTCTAAGCTTAGTGTTTCAGAGAGCAGTCAGATAGTCCTTAGTCGAGAGAGAGGGGCACACACGTGAGGAGGCAAAAAGATCATCCTTGAGAGTTTTATACAGGAAGGAACTCGAGTGCGGAATTTACAATACGGGAACCAGAAGCACATATAGCAAAAAGGTCACCTTTTAAAGGTAATTGTTATTGTTAAGGAAACCATGGGCATGGATAAAAAGAAGACTTTGATCCTTAAAACAAGCAATCCCTCCGAGTGTCCCTGCAGGAAGCCCAGATAACTTATCTTTCTGGTTTACAGGTTGCCGCTGGACCATAAGGAGCCATGTTTCAACCGGATACAAAAGACCGTGTATCACGTGGAGATCTTAGATCCTTTTCTCTAGTCAGGGCCTGCCCCAGATGTGTTTCCATTGACTCTTAGCCCCATTCCAGGCAAGATCATTGAACACACGAGAGTGACTTTCCCTGGTTTCAGGGAGCAAGTTTCTTCTTGGTGTAAAATTGCAAATTCCGTATTTTTTAGATGTCTTTAGGGACTATGGGTGCCAAGGTAATACTTGCAAAATGGGACTTGCAACTTGCTCTCTTATCCTTTAAATGTGTCTGGAGCTACCCTGCTGAGTAAAAGGATGCTGCTAATTTTATGATGTTCTATTCTCATAGCAACTGGCGGTGACGTCAGAGGGCTATTTTATCACAGAAGCTATCCAAAAAAAGAAGGAGACAGTCCTGGCTTCCTTGCGCTTTATGCAACAATCATTTCACATCGATAAAAATGGAAACAGGAAATAAACGACTCTAATAGCTTATGTGAACCTTCTTATGAATAGTTGCCATGGTATGAAAAACCTTTCAGTTTGTATCAGTGGTTATGTATGTGTGTGTTTTTCAAATAGTATTACAGGGCATTCAGTTACAAGCCTAAGCAAGATTAGATAAGCTAGGTCAGGCACACAGGAGAGAAAGCAGCATCAAAGCATTTAAAAGAATAATTAGCATCATTAGAGAATATTACCTATTACTTGTTTTGACATTTTTTTTAATCAAGAACCTTAAAACAGTAGGTTCACTAGCGTACTTAATCACACTGAAAGGCAACATTAAAAGCACTAGCTTTGTTTGTCAGACAGATGACGGGCACCTAACTTGGTACAGGTGCAGATTTCAGGAAGACAGCGTCGTGTAAAGCAGCCTTGCGAACTCACACAGTCAAGTCAATTAGCGAACTGGCCCGGGGGTGTGGGCCGGGTGTGGGACAAGCCCTAACTGCAGTGCTCATGGGTGAGTTGGGCCACAGCAACAAAGACGCCAACAGCTCCACCGTTTAAGACATGACGTTTGTTTGCTTGCTCACACTAGGCGGTGGTCAAGGGTCAGCAGGAGACTCTGTTCTTTGTCATTAGAGCAGCCGCCATCTACAACTTTATTCCTTGCTGTGGCAGAAGAAAGAACGAGGGCAGGTTATTTTGTGCGGTCCAAGCGGTATTGTTTTCCTTACTTTGAAAGGTGTTGAGGTGTGCAGTCACTGGGAAGGCTCTCAAACATTCTACAGCTCTCTTCCCCACAAGCCACTTCCCCACAAGTTGCACTTACCTGTGCACTTGTGGCTAGAAGTGACCATGTGACTTGCTTGGCCTAGAAAATGTGAATGGAACTGATGTGCAGAGACGGTCAGAGCCAGTCAGCGCTTTGCCATATGGTTTCTTGTCCCTCAATACCAAGAAGATACTTGTCAATTAAACTCTTATGGAAAGTAAATACAAACCAAACATCAAGAAGTAGAAACAATTTTTACCAAGAAGTATAAAAACATCACAAAACTATACTTAAAAAAAAATCTCTTGGGGCTCCTGGGTGGCTTAGTTGGTTAAGTGTCCAGCTTCAGCTCAGGTCATGACCTCATGGCTCCTGAGTTCAAGCCCTGCGTCAGGCTCTGTGCTGACAGCTCAGAGCCTGGAGCCTGCTTCGGATTCTGTGTCTCCCTCTCTGCCGCACCCTCACTCACACTGTCTCTCTCTCCCAAAAATAAACATTAAAAAAATTTTAAAAAAGAGAATAGATTTAGTTTCTGCCATACCTCCCATAATTCTTACCATTAATATTATGTTGAAAATTAACTTTGATATTTAATTTTTAAAACATAATAAAGCACCAACATTGATAAATAGGATTTAAAATTTGATAGAAGAGTCAAATATTTCAATTATTCAGTCATGTCTGTACTTTTTTATAATGAAACACACACACAAGTATTATCTGCAAGGAACTCCACACCTTTCATTCTCCTCTGTTTCTGGTTCTCTCAGTGGAGGCTGGGGAAAATCTTACCCACATTATCACGTTTCCGGCCCATTCTCCTACCTCCTCAACTCTGCCCAGGATTCGCTGGGGGCAAGAGGCGTGCAGACGAAAGGACTGTCCAGCTATGAGCCCCCTGTTTACATATCTCCCCCTCCCTCCCTGTATCTCCAGTACACCTGGCTGCAGGAGCATCTAGCTCCCTATTTGTCCCAGAGGTAGCAGCTAGCAATTTCTCAGGGACTTCAGAAACATTCAGAAAAAACAGAGTTCCTTGTCTTCCATAGGGACACATACACATGCAGAGAGGTGAGTAGATTTCAGTATGTGAGTTGATCATTGAGTGTCCTATTAGAGTGTGTACATTTCTCTCTGCTGGTGATTGAAATATGTGAGGGCTATGCCCAAGAGTGAGTTTCAGCCTTTGTAAGTGTGAAGGCAAGGTTCTGAAATGACATCTCTCCAGTATGTTCCCCCCAGCACGGTCTAAAAACACGAACATGATTACTGCCTTACTACAAAAAATTGTCTGACAATCCCATGGTATTCTTTCTTTCCATCGGGTAAGTATAAAGAATATATTTAATAAAGGGAGCAATTAAAAAAAATTTTTTTTTTAACATTTATTCATTTTTGAAAGGCAGAGAGAGACAGAGTGCGAATGGGGGAGGGGCAGAGAGAGAGGGAGACAGAAACAGAAGCAGGCTCCAGGCTCTGAGCTATCAGCACAGAGCCTGATGCGGGGCTTGAACTCATGGACCACGAGATCATGACCTGAGCTGAAGCTGGCCACCCGACCGACTGAGCCACCCAGGCGCCCTAAGGGAGCAATTTTTATAACTAACATGATAAATAATTTACCCAATATTTGTCAAAAATAATGGATAAAACAGAAAAAGCCTGTTTTCCTGCAGTCACCACCGTAGAAAAGATGTAGATCTGTTAGAGATCATCTGGACCCCTGGGGGAACTTAAGGCATCTTCAGGGGTTTGGGAGATCAAGCAATTTTCACAAGGTGGGACATTCTATGCCTCTTTTAACTGCTTGACATGTTCACCGGTGGTGCAAAAGCAAGGGTAGCTGAGGCAGGCTCAACTTGGAAGGGGCCCCAAGGTTTCCACTCCCTGGTGGGTACACCCTGTGCAGCCCTCTGACCTTGAGATGGGGTGCCACGCCTGCAGACAGCATGGGCTGTCATTCCCATGCTTAATTTACTAATCCGTTGACTGAAAGTTCATAAAGGTCATCCAATGGGCCCGGTCTAATCAGGTGAACCCTTAAAAGGAATGAGCCTCTTTTCTGTTACAAGAGGTGTGATGGGAGAACTGATGGGTGGGAAAGTTCTCTGGCTGGCTCTGAAGCCAGACATGAGGAATGTGGCGGCCTCCACCTGCTGAAAGGAACCTCAGTCGACAGCCAGCAAAGAAATGGGGAATGAGTCTCACAACTGCAAGGAACTTAATTCTGCCTCAATGGTCTGAACTTGGGAGAGGACCCCCAAGCTGCAGGGGAGAACTCAGCCCGGCCCATGTCTTGATTTAAGCTACAGGAGATCCTTAGTGGACATCCATGTAGGCAGTTTCCCCATTACTGACAGGCGGGACTTCACGCTAAAAGAGGTGTTGTTTTAAGCTGCTAGCTTTGCAGTTCTTGGTGATGAAACACTGGAAAACTAATGCGGCTGCTAAAACTGCCAGCACCTTGGCCCAGATGGAGACTGGGGCACACAACTGTTCCAGAAGCCATCCGGTCTCCACCTCCATGCACGCACAGGAAAGGATCCCCGTTTCCCGGAAGAGTTCCTTAATAAAGGGGTAAAGATTACCATCTTGACTGAGTCCCAAAGCTTGAGGACAAGTCATTTCACGTCCTGGGTGATGAGATGAAGCACACACAAGGCACGCGGGCGGCTCAGTGACCCGTGATCTGCCTGCAGGAAGGAGCCTGGGCCTGGAGTCCTGATCAGAACCAGCAGCTGTATTCACATAAGGCCATTTATGGCAGAAAAGCTCTGGTTATCGAGACTGAGCCTTTAGCAGACATTTTTCTCAAAAATGCATTCTCTAATAAGGCTATCTTCTTAAACTTTATTTAAATTCTAGTTAGTTAACATATAGCGTAGTAATGGTTTCAGGAGTAGACTTCAATGATTCATCACTTAAAACACCCAGTGTTCATCCCAACAAGGGCCCTTCTTAGTCCCCCATCATCCATCTAGCCCACCCCCCACCCTCTTCCCTCAATCAACCCTGTTTGTTCTCCGGTGGTTAAGAGTCTCTTACGGTTTAAGGCTATTATTTCAAGGAAAACAACTGCCAGTTTTCATTGCCGATGATAAAATTCAAGTTTGCATGCAAAAATTAGAAACTTGTACCCCATCGTTTACAGTAGCACTTTCAATAATAGCCAAAATATGGAAAGAGCCTAAATGTCCATCAACTGATGAATGGATAAAGAAATTGTGGTTTATATACACAATGGAATACCACGTGGCAATGAGAAAGAATGAGATATGGCCCTTTGTAGCAACGTGGATGGAACTGGAGAGTGTTATGCTAAATGAAAGAAGTCACATAGAGAAAGACAGATACCATGTTTTCACTCTTATGTGGATCCTGAGAAACTTAACAGAAGACCATGGGGGAGGGGAAGGAAAAAAAAAAGGTTAGAGATGGAGGGAGCCAAACCGTAAGAGACTCTTAAAAACTGAGAATAAACTGAGGGTTGATGGGGGGGTGGGAGGGAGGGGAGGGTGGGTGATGGGCATGGAGGAGGGCACCTGTTGGGAGGAGCACTGGGTGTTGCATGGAAACCAATTTGACAATAAATTTCATATTAAAAAAAGAAATTAAAAAAATTAGAATTTTGGAAAAGTTACATTCTCTGTTGTAAACCTAACAACCTCTTCAGACATAGAGACTTGTGAGCTGAGTGGTATACTAATGCATGTGATTGTTTTAATATTGTGTTATGAAACGTATCAACATTTGGAAGATCCTCATAGCTCAGTGAACCAGTATTTTCCAAACCACCGATGTGTGATGTTATGAAACCGTGCCTAGGTAAAAAATCCATTCAGAGTACAAGATAACCAACGGCTTTTAACGTAGCTGAGTACGAAATGTCGAATCATTGATATGGTTCCAGATTCCAAACGGCAACAGCCTTTAAGAACTGATGCTTGAAAAATACAAATATAGAACAAAATCAGGAAATTTTAGCCCAGAAAGGTCCTGTCCCTTGTCCTCCACTTCACATTTCATGCTACCTGCTAGCCAACTACTAAACCAATGTCCTACATAAAATTAAGAAAAATGGGGGTGCATAGGTAGCTCAGTTAGTTGGGTGCCCAACTCTTGGTTGGGGATCAAGCTCCACGTTGGGTTCCATGCTGCGGGTTCGGAGCCTGCTTGAGCTTCTCTCTCTCCCTCATGCTCTCATAATAAACATAAAAACAAAAGAAAACAAAACCCCAAACAAAGAAATAGCACCCTACTGCTGAGATCAGTTACTCTATTGATTAGAGTGGCTTACGTTACTCTAAAAAAACAGACCCACATAAGTATAATGCGAAATGACTCAAACACAGTGAAGGTTATTTCTTGCTTACTTAACAGCTGCTGGCTTTACTCCACACGGAGCCAGGAGCCCTGAGGTCCTCCTGGTTTGTGTTTCGGTCATCTTTTATGGCTTTGTTGTCTGTATCCAGCTGGCCAAAGATGAAGGCGCACTCCCTTCTTTGAAACTTCCCTTGTCAATGGCATACATTGCTTCTGGCCGCATTCTGCTGATGAGTTACATAATGGCCACACCTGGCTAGTAGTTCTTTTTTTTTTTTTTTTTTTTAAATTTTTTTTATTTTTGAGAGAGACAGAGACAGCATGAGCACAGCATGAGCAAGGGGCAGGGGAGGGGCAGAAAGAGAGAGAGAACCAAACATTCTCTGCATTAGCAGCACAGAGCCCAACGCAGGCTGGAACTCACTAAACTGTGAGATCATGATCAGAATCAAACCCAGAGTGGGACGCCCAACCGAGAGTGGGGTGCCCTGGTAGTAGCTACTTAGCTGTGGCTGGAGACAATGGATACTGGTGGATAGCTGGCTGCGTACCACTGTGGTGTCGTGCCTAGAGATCGGTTTGGAGTTGGAGCTCGATATGAATCTTGGTTCTACAGCTAATTATTTCTGTGGCTTTGTATGTTACTTATCTCTGAGATTCCTTCCTCCTTTTTGAAGCTTCAGGACTACAGGGACCTTTCCACTCTATGCCTAATTCTAGGTACAGAGCAGTGAGCACGACATACAAAATTCCTATCCTCACAGGGTTTACGCATCAGCTGGAGTTTCTATGTTTCTAGACATCCGGGTTAAACTACACTCAAACACTCTAATTTCCTATCTCGTGGAAGTCCAAAGCCCACCCAAGAGTCCCACAAGTTTCTGGAAGGGTAGCATTCGTAGTATCTCAACTGCTTTCCTGACTCCTGTCGCTACACCTGCTGCCTTTACATTTACCACGTTGTCATGGATGCTAAATCCAACCGTTTCTGTTTCCAGCAAAACAACTCCTCCAGACCAAGCGTTTGTGAGTAGTGGTGACTTTCCTGAAGACCCTGTTAAAGGTCATAACGCCCGCTGCAGAGCGGGGTATCTCTGTATCCATACCAGCCATTTTCGCTTTCAAAATCCTTTTTTAGCTAGTCAGTCACGTTGGGTTCTTGTCTGGATTTTTTCCCCATTCGGTGACCAGAATCCCAATTCATGGACGCCTCTCTCCGACCATCTGGCACAGCAGTTCAGCTCTCTTTAGTTCGCACTCCCTAATCTTAAGCAAGTTACTCAGCAGATCAAAAGACCCTCTTTGCAATGATAAAATAATATAGTTTTAGAAGAAATTAAGGCCCCTGAAATAAAAAAAAAAAAAAAAAAAAAAAAAATCCGTAACCTATTTAAGTTCCCGAGGATAAAGCCGGCAAAATGCTTTCCGGGCAGGGCCCATGTCTCCGGGACCCAGGGTTCTTGGAAGATAATTTTGGGATTCACAAAACCGGGATCAGAGAGCAGCAGTATCGGAGTTCACAATGACGCCACGGCGTAGAAAACGATAACGCCCCACGTCCTGTATTTCTCCAGAATTCGGCTGTGCTTGTTATAAGATTAGCCAGCTGGTGTCACAGGTGGCCGCAAGCTCAGGTCCCGACCGCGCCGAAAACCTCTACGTTTTCCTGAAGTTCGTTAATAAAGAGAGGTGGGAAATGGGCAACACAGAGAGGGGAGGGGTAGATGCAACAAGCGAGTTACCGCTGCACTCCACCACTCGTTCTCGGCCTCCTCGGAAAGCGACTTTTAAGGGAGCGTCCCTCCAAGCGCGGCGGCCAGCGGCTGCAGGTGCAGCGGAAGCCCCGCGGCCTAGCCCTCCGAAATCCGGGGCGCGCGACTTCACTGAGGACCGCGTGGACCGCTTCCAACCGCTTCCGGCTTTTGCGACCGGAAAGCTTTACCTCCGCGGCGGCGACCGACGAGCAGCCGCAAAGCGCGGAAGCGGCGGCGGCCCCGCAGCGCGGCGCGTGCGCGCACCCGCGCGTTAACGTCCACGGCGCGCGCGCGGCCCGCGCCGACGTCTGGTCCCGTCGCCATAGCGACTGGCCCTGGCAACCGCGAAGCCGAGCAGGCCGGCGGCGGGCGGTGTGAGCTGAGCTGCGCCGGTCGGGTGGCGGCCCCCGGACCCCGCGTGTCCCCGCGTCGTGGCCGCCGCCATGGCGGGAGGGCCCCGGGACGTTCGGAAGGCCTTCCTCCTCACCACCACCCAGAACTACTTCGGCCTCCTGCCGGAGCCCTGCGACCAGCCGCGGGCGGACGGCTGCCCAGAGGTCAACAACTTTCTGGACGACGGCAACCAGATGCTCCTCAGGGTGCAGCGCTCGGACGCCGGCGTCACCTTCTCCAACTCGGTACGGGCCCCTCGCCTCCGCCGCCGCCCCTCCGCGCCGCAGGCCCGGCCGGGGTCGTGGGCCTCCTCCGCCTGCGTCCGCGGGTCGTCCCCCTCCCCGCCTCCCTGAGAGCCCGGGAGTCTCTACCCGCTCTCCGTCCCCATGCCTCCCCGCTTCCCCAGAGACCCCGACTGTCTCTACCCGCGCCTCCCCGCCTCTCCCCAGAGCCTCGCTGTCCCCGCTCCCTCCACTCCCAGCCCTGCTGTCGCCCTC
>NC_064808.1:109526137-109543972 GCF_023721935.1 Panthera uncia | reverse complement strand
AGCCCTGCTGTCTCTCTCATCCCCCTAGCCCTGCTGTCTCCCTCATCCTCCCAGCCCTGCTCTCTCTCATCCCCCCAGCCCTGCTGTCTCTCTCATCCCCCCAGCCCTGCTGTCTCTCTCATCCCCCTAGCCCTGCTGTCTCTCTCATCCCCCCAGCCCTCCTGCCTCCGTCATTGCCCCCAGCCCTGCTGTCTCCCTCACCCCCCCAGCCCTGCTGTCCCTCTCATCACTCCCCCCAGCCCTTCTGTCTCCCTCATCCCCAACCCCTCATTCTCCCCAGCCCTTCCCCCTCCTCCTCTGCCCCTCTGCAGCCTGGGCTGTTCCCCTCCATCCTCAGAGCCTGGTTGTTCCCCCTCCCCCACCCCCAACCTGGTGTTGACCTTCAGGACCCCCTCTGCCTCCACCTCAGTCCCTCCACCCTCTTAGGGAGCCAGGCTGTCCCCCCCCACTCCTCCAGCCCTACCCTTGCCCACACCTGTGCACCTGAGCAGAGCACCTTTGTGCTTTTCTGGATTCTTTTAAAGACTGTAGGTATGTTACAACTAAAAACATCAACCTTATTTATCAAACTTTTTTTTCTGCCTCTTGAAGTTCTTTGAGGCAAATTCTAGGGTATCTTTTTTTGGGATATGTGCTGAGCCTATATCGGAGGGAAAGTTTGGTTAGGAATTTGAATCTTTTAGGAAAAGATATAATACAAAGTTTAAATTATTATCATTATTATTTTTGAATCCTGGTTTGAGATATTTTGATGGACTTCCTGCACTGCCTTCACCGGCAGGATTGCTTAAGAAATGGTTCCTTCGGCGATCAGGACTTACGAAAGTAAACTGTAGCCTCACGGGCAGGAAAGAAAGGCCTCCCACATTACAGGGTCTCAGTAGATGGACGAAAGGCGTGTTTGATTTGATTTTTATTTTTTTCGTTGCTGAATTCTGTGTTTTTTAAAAAACATTTGAGTTAACATCCAGAACAATACTGGTTTCAGGTGTCGAATTCAGTGCTTCATCACCTGCACAGGACACCCAGTGCTCATCCCAGCAGGTCCCGCCTTAGTGCCCCTCCCCGTCCACCCCGAAGCGCCTATTTTATGACCTCTTCCTGTCCTGCTGGCCCGAATCACTAGGTTGAACAGATGTAAGCGTGGAGTGCAGTTGTTTGCATGATGGAGTCCTCCACTCCTTTCGCTAGGATTCTTTAGTCCTGGGCTTAGTTTGATTCTCTTGAGTAGAGTTTTATTTCGAACTGAATACAGGCAAGCTCTTGGCTCCGACGTGTGTGGTATGAAGACGCGAGAAGGATGCCTGCTCATAGATTGCCGCTGCTTTTCTCTTGACACCCGATCGGGCACTGGTGGAAGCACTTGTGCCCAGGGGCTCGTATGATATTCTCAGCAACACTGTGAGACAGGGATTATTTTTATTTCTATTTTATGGGAAATATGACTCCCGGGTGTGAGCTACCCCGCTTCTCTAATTGGCAGTGGATTTCAGAAGAGAATTCTCTGCTTCCGCCCTCCGGTGGCCCGAGAGGACACACACTCCTCTACAAACAATGAGTCAGGGCACACTGTGGTAAATGCCACTCAAAGTGTAAATACAGGCCTGGGAAAACGGGGAGGGCGTGGATGGGCGCAGATGGATCTTGGGTTGGGTATCGAACGTTGAGGCTGCAAGTCTGTAAAGTTAATGCCGTTGCCGCTAGAGCCCGACAACGTGTTTTATGTGGAGTCCTGTACCGCACGACAGACCGTTAGTCACCTTGGAAAATGTTTTGTTACTTATTTATTTATTTGAGAGAGACGGTGTGAGTGAGCAAAGGGCAGAGGGAGAGAACATCCCATGTGGGGCCCGGGCACGGCGAGATCATGACCTGAGCCAAAGTCAGATGCTCGACCGACTGAGCCACCCAGGCACTGTTTTGTTATGTCTTAAGTTGTACCCTAGATGTCTGAGAGTCAGCGTGACTTAAGAAGTCCCCAGATGTTTACTGAGCACTTACTCGGGTTTGGCACTGTCCTGGGTGCTTGCAGTAAAGCCGTGAACACATCAGAATTTGCACAGAGTAACATTCGAGTGGACAAAATAGGCTACAGACATGCATGCAGATGTGTAACATAATCTTGGGCATTGATAAGTGCTGTTTTTAAAAAAAATTTTTTTCTTTTAATGTTTGTTTATTTTTGAGAGAGAAAGAGCGTAAGTGGGGGAGGACAGAGAGAGAGGGAGACACAGAATCCAAAGCAGCCCCTCCAGGCTCCGAGCTGTCAGCGCAGAGCCGGGTGCGGGGCTCGAACTCAGGAACAGTGAGATCATGACCTGATCATGACCCAGACGCCCCAAGTGCTGTTTGTTTGTTTGCTTTTTAAATTTTTAAATGTTTTATTTACTTTTGAGAGAGAGAGAGAGCAAGCAAGCCAGAGTGGGATACACAGAATTCGAAGCAGGCCTTCGAGAGCTGTCAGCACAGAGCCCGATGTGGGGCTCGAGCCCATACACCGTGGGATCATGACCTGAGGCGAAGTCAGATGTTTGACTGACTGAGCCCCTAAGCACCCCGTGATAAGTGCTGTTTGGATAAAAATAGAAGAACGTTCTAGTGATGGGGGTGGAGCCTGGAACTGCATTAAAAGAGAGGCGGAGGGACTACCTGTCTGAATTGGTAAACTTAGAAGTGAGTTACTTGAATGAGTTGTGGGCAGACATAAGGTTTAGAGGAAGAGTGTTCTAAGCAGAAGAAATGAAGAGTCCTGAGGCCCTGAGCTGCGTCTCTCCGTGGTTTCAAGGACCCGGCAAAAGAATCAAGTGACTGCAGCAGTGTCATGGTTGGGGAGTGTGGCAGGCGATGGCATGGGGTGATCCCCGACAACCTTGGACACCATTTAGACTGAGCTCGAGTTCCACTGGTCGTCTTAAATCAGACACCAATGTGATGTGCTTTATCCTGTAGGCTAGAGGTTGGCAAACATTTTCTGTGATGTGCCAGACAATCCCTAGTGTAGGCTCTGCCCGCCGTAGTGTCTCTGTTGAGACTACAGCTCTGCCCTTGTGTCAAAGCAGACAACGCGTACATGAAGCAGTAAGACCGTGCTCTAATAAAACTGTGTTCACAGGAAAATAAAACTGTTCTAGTAAACTGTTTATTTACAGACACTGATAAGTGAATTTCATATAATTTTTAAGGGTCATGAGATGCCGTTATTCTTTTGATTTTTTTTTTTAAAACCTATTTTACCTTGTGGGCTGTGCAAAAACAGGCAGTGGGTTGTGGCAGGCCGATGCCTGATGGGTCCCAGTAGGTGAGAAGTTATTTTGCAAGCTCAAAGAAGAACAGCTTTGTAATTTGAATTAACAGCTATCAAAATTTAGTCAGTTAAGGGGGAATAGCAGTTGCCACTGATAGGGAAACTAGCGGGAGAGGCAGCTAGGAGTAGTGATTTTGTTTCCCTGTTTTCAGGGAATGATGAGCAGCTGTGGTCAACTGATCCTTTGCTTTAGCTCTGACTTTGTTTAGGACGAAACTCCTCATCCTGGCTGATGCCTGGGAGCCTTGGCCAGTGACTATGGTTACTGTTTTCAAAGTATGATGATACAGTGTGTATTTTCTGCGTTTTCTTTCTTCAGATAAGTGGGGGGAGAAAGTACAAGGGAATGGAGCACTTAATGCTCAGGAGTGAAGTTTTCAAATCTACATATCTGCAGCTTGTTATTCTCACCTGCTTGTTATTGGAATGATCATGCTAGCAATAGAATTTTTTTTTTTTTATTTAATATTTGTTTATTTTTGAGAGAGAGAGTGAGCGAGCAGGGGAGGAGCAGAGAGAGGGAGACGCAGAATCTGAAGCAGGCTCCAGGCCCTGAGCTGTCAGCACAGAGCCCATCGTGGGGCTCAGGCTCATGACCCGTGAGATCACTACCCGAGCCAAAGTTGGACGCTCAGCCGACTGAGCCACCCAGGCGCCCCTGGCAATAGAATTTTAATGTGTGCAGATGGGAGTTTGAGAAATGCAGCAACACCAAATAAATGCCGGTTTCCTCTTAGTGCATAAAAATATAAAGACCAGGATAAAAGTTTCATGAAATCTCATCTAGAAGGCGTTTTCATGCACAGCAATGAACTTGTTTGAAAGCTTTTAAATGCATATACTTCTCTTCCTGGAAAAAGAAGTGAGAAAAGGTGTGAAATATGTATGTAATGCAAAAACTTCTTTTGGGTGATAGACTTTGCAGCTAATGAACTAATTACTATGAACTGACCAACTTTAAACATGGTTGTTTTCGTGAATTCCAATTTAGCTCATCGAGTTCCAACTTTAAATAATCTAGTTATACAACATTAATAAAAAGTTAGATGCTCAAGTACTTTAAGGAAAAATTTTGATTCAGATGAAGATAATCTAGGAGATAGACAACTTAAGTTCCTTTTGGTAGCTTTGAATTGAGTTAAAAAACACCTTTTAAAATGCTAGTTTCAGGTAAGGGTATAATTAACATCGTTTGTATAGACTTTTTGGAATAGAGTGGAGATGACTACTCATCAGTTTGTAGCTGGGGCATGCAACTTTGTTAGTACCGAGTCTGGTTGGAGTGGAGTAGTTGGCAGTGCATGTCCACGATATTTGTGTAGTGATTTGTGTTTGTGAACCACTTGTCACTGTAGCTTTATGATACAGTCACATGGTAGTGGGGATACATTTAAAAACCCAGATACTCTTAAGGAGCAGGGATAGATGGGTTGTAACATGCTGTAATTATTTTAATTATTTTTCCCCCAAGGGGAAACGTTTTAGGGAAAAGTTTGTTTCAAATGTTAACTTTTATGAAGGTAACTTTAAGAATCATTTGTTTATCACCTAGATTGATTTTGCTGACACAAAAGATAAAGTGCTGGTGTTTTTCAAGCTGCGACCTGAAGTAATTACTGATCAGAATCTACATAGTAACATTCTTGTTTCATCTATGTTAGAATCACCTATAAATTCTCTCTATCAAGCCATGCGGCAAGTATTTGCACCAATGTTGTTAAAGGTAAGTAAAATAAAGTAGCTGTACGGTCATTTTTGTTTTTTGTTTTTAACATAGGGGTTTGCATTAATGTCTCTATAAACACAGAGAAAAATATTATTTTATTAATATCATTAGTATTTTGGTTTTTGAAAACGTCTCATAAAAATTGAAAAAAAAACTTTAAAGTCAGCTTCGTTGACAAATAGAAGAATGGGAGAAAGGTATAAATGCAGTCCACACAGCTCTTATGTTGCTATACAGGAAATTACAAAGTTTTAACTGTTGAAAGGACTTTTTTTTCTCCCTTAGGTGATGGAGGTAGTCAGGCTTTGAGTGGCATGGTGTATTTGGACTTATTTCTCTCAACAGTATTTTAAGGGGGCCAGTTTGATTGGGGTACTTGTGGTCAATGTTTGCTCTTGTCTGTTTTTATTTAGGATCAGGAATGGAGCAGAGACCTTGATCCCAAACTTCAGAATCTTTTGAGTGAACTAGAAGCTGGATTGGGCGTAGTTCTACGAAGATCAGACACTAACTTATCAAAATTGAAATTTAAGGAAGATGACACACGAGGTAGAGAACCATAACTTAAGGTCAAAATAGCTTTCTTACTAGTATGCTAGTAAATTAATTATTTTTTCACAGACTTTTCTGAGCCTGAGCTTCCTTTAAATGAGTAGGTTTACAAGGATTTTGAGAAGAGGAAAGTGTAATCTTTAACAATGTGCAAGTCATGGCGAGAGAAAATGCAGTTGCTTCTCACAATTTGTGGTAGTTACGTTCTGTAAAGTCACTGTGAACACTGCATCGGTAACGACTGAGTAGAGCTCCTCGGGCGAAAACAAGGTTAGGTTCCTGTGAGCCTCTGGTCATAACATTTTCTACTCAACATAGAGCCATAGTTTACGTGTGTTTCTGCTTAAAGACACTGTTATTAATATAGATGGGTGATTACCCTAGAGCTCACTGCCAACAGCCCTGTAACTCGTGCCTGAGTGAAGCTTCTCTAACACAAGCATTTTCTCAGGAAGTCACATCGCAGTGTTCTTGGCCTTGGTAACACTAGGCTGTACTTCGGTCCTGTGCTCGGGGGCCATCTTAAACAGAGCACTCACCAATAAAAAGCCCCCCAGATGAGAAAAACATGCAGCTGGATAGGTTGCAAAGAGGAGAATTGTTTACAGCAGGAGATCTGAAACAGGCAGCATGGCTTTGTAGAGCCTCAGCTGGGAACGTATGCGTGGGGTGACTGGAACTGTTTGTTGCTCTGCACATGTCTGTGAGCGGTCACGAAAACACCGCTGGCATTGATTTCAGATTACAAGTAAATGTTAGGAAATGGATGAGTTCATAAATCCGGCATCCGTGAATACATAGGATTGACCCCTAATGGTCTACTTGGCAAAGATACTTGATTTTAATTTTAAAAATGTATTTTATCTGAAGCTAGTTATAATTTTATTGTACTTGTAGATGATATCATTTATATGAACAGTTCACATGAAATGCATGACATACACAAATCCTATTTTACAGTACTGGATACAGTTTTACACTCTGCTTGAGCAGTAAATCAGATACTTTTTGAATCCTATAGGCCTAGAATAGTGCACATATTTGCAGTGTGTGATTAAGCAACTAGAAATTGTCCAGTTCTTTGGGAAATATAAAAGCAAATTGAAAAGTAAGATTATTTTTATTTATTTATATTTTGACATTAAATTACAAGTGTTTATTGATTAAATTGTAATCATTTCTAATTTGGATGGTGTTCACTGAGATGCACGGTATGCACAGTGACCGAATGGTGACACATGTGAACTACAGTGGGTCATGTCTGTAAGTAATTAAGGCCACTTCCTTTGAGTAACTAGAAGAAATGAATCCAAACTTAAAATTAGGGCAAGAGCAAAAGTAAATGAATCGACTTTTTGTCATTCTCATTTTTTCTCCTGGCTGTCATGACATTTATGTTTGCGAGGGAACTTGTAGGGTATTTGCATCAAGAAGTAACCCGTCACCTGGTAGGAAAAGGAGGCGAAAGTGATATGACAGGTTTTAGAATTGTAGCAGTTGCTACAAAGGCTTCGGAAAGCCGTGTGCTGCAGAAGCAAGTTTGCTAGTATTAGATGCAGACCGACAGCCTGCATGTGGATGGTTGACGAACACATACGGGAAACATACTGAGCACCAAACCTGCAAAGCATAAATTTGATGCTGTTAATTGTTGTTAGTGCATTTAGGTAAGAACTGTCTGTTGATAGAAATCGTAAAACTTTATGTACATCTTCGAGAGTACAGGACAGATGCATAATCAGCAAATGAACCAGATAATTTTCTGGCTTTTCATTCTCAATGGGTATTTCTTTTTTTCCCTTTATACCTTTTCAGGTATTCTTACACCAAGTGATGAGTTCCAGTTCTGGGTGGAAGAAGCTCATCGTGGAAGTAAACAGATTAGCAGAGAGAGAGCCGGCTATTTTAAGGAGCTGTTTGAAACCATCGCAAGAGTACGTGGTTCCTACATGGTCACATGCCAGGCTTCAGATGGAGGTGCTTAGGGCCCAGCTGCATCAGAGTTCCCTCTGTTTTACAGCTGTTACTTGATGGTTATGAACGAAGTACATCCTTCATGTGTAGCAGGGTTTTATGAAGGTGTGCATGTAATGTGGGTACAACTTAGAAACGAAAACTTGTACGAAAGGTAGATTCTAATCTTTAGTACATATTTTTCTCAAAAACGTCATTACTTTTCTGCAGGTAGATAGGAAAAGCAAAGCCTGAAACACTAGCAGACGTTAATCTACGTGGAGGCAGTGGTCCTTTTGAAAGAATGTTCGCTTTATTCAAATTAGCGTTTTGAAGTAATTTGAAGTATGAAAAGCCTTAGTTTTATACTCGATTGATTATTCTTTGAAATATTCAGAGGTTGAATAAGTGAAGATTCTTTTCAAAATAAATGCCTAGTGATTTTCTCTTTATTCCCAAGATTGTTTCAATAATACCATTTTAGTGAAGTGTTTGAAATGGTTTTAAGCTCTTTTTGTGATAATGATGGAATATAAAATAAGAAATCTTGAACTCTAATTGTATTACTGGTAACGTGCAGCACAGTGACCGAATGACGACACGTGTGAACTACAGTGGGTCATGTCCGTAAGTCATTAAGGCCACGTCCTTTGAATGACTAGGAGAAATGAATCCAAACTTAAAATTAGGGCAAGAGCAAAAGTAAATGAATCGACTTTTTGTCATTCTCATTTTTTCTCCTGGCTGTCATGACATTTATGTTTGCGGGGGAACTTGTAGGGTATTTGCATCAAGAAGTAACCCATCGACCTGGTAGGAAAAGGAGGTGAAAGTGATGTGACAGGTCTTAGAATTGTAGCAGTTGAAAAGCCTGGGAACATGTTGACTGTATTGCCTAAGGTACAGTTACCATTACGTTTAAAAATGAATGCCTTTTGGTTTTAGGAGTTCTATAATTTGGACAGTCTATCCTTACTGGAAGTGGTTGACTTGGTGGAGACCACCCGGGATGTTGTAGATGATGTGTGGAGACAAACAGAGCATGATCACTTTCCTGAGTCACGGATGTTACATCTCTTAGATGTCATAGGTACTGGTAAAGAAGTAAACTTGTGGAACTTTTGGAAGCCTGCCTTATTATCTTCTAGTTTTTCTTTCAAGTTCTTACTGAAAGTGCTCCTTAATGTAATAATTGTTGCTTAGGGTAACTTTTAGAGCATCATATAGGATTATTTAAATGGAAATTTGTATATAGTTGGTTAATTTAAATAATATGTGTCAAATTCTTTGACCATGAATACAAGTAAATTTACATAGATTTGTAGTCCCTACGCGTGTATTAATTTAAGCTTTATTTTGTAATGATCTCCAAAGTCTTAAAGGGTATTGGTTTGTCAGTATTCAAAGTGCATATGCTTTTTGATCTAGACAATACCATTGGCATTCTTATCCTCAGGAAATATTACACAAGCATATCGAGGTATATGGGCAGGGACGTGTACTGTGGCATCATTTGTAGGAGTACAGAAACATTGTAGGAGTAGAAACAAATAGCATTCGAGAATTGGTTGTATAATGCTACATCCACACAGTAGGCCCTGCAACCTTTTGAAAAAATAATATGTATTTCTGCGCTTGAAAGGTGCACATGGTATATTGAAAGATGCGAAAATAAAAACAAACGTGTGTGTGCATGTGTGTCTTGAAAGGTATTTGTTTTTGATAATCTAAGGATGTGGATGTGGTATTTCATAGATCCTTAGTTTGCTAATTTGTATTCTTTTAAATTTTGTCATAAGCATGTGTTCAGTAATTATTTGTTAAAAAGACATTTCCATTAAAAATTTTCTTTCTTGGGGCACTTGAGTGGCTCAGTCGGTTAAGCGTCCGACTTTGGCTCAGATTATGATCTCACAGCTCGTGAGTTTGAGGCCTGTGTAGGGCTCTGTGCTGACAGCTCAGAGCCTGGAGCCTGCTTCTGATTTTGTGTCTCCCTCTCTCTCTGCCCCTCCCCCGCTTTTTCTCTGTCTGTCTCTCTCAAAAATAAATTAAAACATTAAAAAAATTAAAAAAATTTGCTTTCTCTTTTATTAGGTGGTTCATTTGGAAGATTTGTTCAGAAGAAGTTGGGAACTTTGAATCTGTGGGAAGATCCTTACTATCTTGTGAAAGACCACCTCAGAGCGGGTGTGTCCATTTGTGAACAGTGGGTGATCGCCTGTAACCACCTCACGGGTCAGGTGTGGCAGCGCTATGTTCCTCATCCGTGGAAAAGTGAGAAATACTTCCCTGAAACACTCGACAGACTGGGCAAGCGCCTGGAAGAGGTATCGTTCGTTTCTCTGGATCTCTGACGTTAAGTGTCAGGTAGTCCTCACTTGTTTGGGCATGTATTTATCATTAATAAGCATTACACATCTGAGAGAAATCATTTATTCTTTTGGGAGAGAATAAGAATTAAAGCTCGTGTGAGGTAATTTGTGGCGGTCATGTGATCCAGTGCCTGGTGCCCAGTGGGACCACCTAAGTGCTGGTTTCCATCTGCTTTCTTTCTTCCTTCTTTTTCTTTTTTTCTTTTTTATTCTTTTGACAGACAATGTGAGCAGGGGAGGGACAGAGAGGGGGGAAGAGAGAGAGAGAGAGAGAGAGAGAGAGAGAGAGAGAGAGAGAGAGACACCCAAGCAGGCTCTGTGCTCTCAGTGCAGAGCCTCACATGGGGCTCCATCCCATGCCCTGGGATGGTGACCTGAGCCAGAATCCAGAGTCAGCTGCCGAGCCAGCTGAGCCACCCAGAAGCCCCTGTCACTGTGTAGAACAATGAATAATAAGCCAGTATCATGGTAAGTTCCATACACGACTAATGAAATGCTAGTGTTGTTGGAAGCTGCACGTTCTTACAGTTTGAGTTTCAGTCTATTAGAGCTGTTATTGTCCTCAGATTGCCTGAGCTTTGTGCAGTGAGTGCCCACTTACGTTGGCTCTTAGGTCATTTTGACAGGAACCCAGTTGTCTCCTTGACGACTCCCTTACTTTCGGCCCCCAAGTATGCCCGCCCATCTTGGAAAGTCTTGTGCCTCGTTTCTGGAATTAGTCATTTCTCCCGCTGCTTTTTACTGAAAAATGGTATCTAGTAACAGTTGTCTGGTTGGGGAATGGCTGGTGCTTTCAGGCCTTCCCAGTAGATGGGTGTTATGTTGGTATTTTTGTTCTTAGCAAGAGGAAACTGAATCAGTAGTTTGTAGTCATATTTTGAACTTCGATGAAAGGTTGTAATGTTTTTACTTAATTTTTTAATTGGTGCCGGACATTTTATTTATTCGTTATTTTTTAAATTAAAATACCACACCTTTTATTCATTTAAACTATAGACAATTTTTTTTTTTTAAAGTAGGCTCCATGGCCAGCCTGGGGCTTGATCTCAACAACCCTGAGATCAACAGTTGGTTGTGTGCGCTGCCAACTGAGCCAGCCGGGCGCCCCTGATGGGGGATGTTTTAGATACAAAATACAACAATTTGTTTTCTACTATTGTAAACTACACATAACAGGGTTGTTAACATATTATTTCATTAGCAGAATGGAACTTAATGCAGAATAATGAAAATTAGAAGTTTTTACATGTGTTGAGGTCTCTAAAACGTTGCTTAAATGAACTTTAAACATGTTTAAAAACATTTAGATTTGATGTTTTCATGAGGTTTGAGCACATGGACAGTAGTGTAATGATAGATCTTCGAGCGCCACTTTGATTACTGATGAGTCGTTCTCAAGATTAGTCTTGTCGCTCATTTCAGTGAACCTAGTTTAAATAAATTCTGGCTCAGTATATTTAGACTTCAGATTGATTTAAATAAATTTGTTGTTTTGATATTTTATGTTTTAGGTCTTGGCTGTTAGAACAATTCATGAGAAGCTTCTTTATTTTTTACCTGCCAGTGAAGAGAAAACGATATGCCTGACTCGAGTATTTGAACCCTTTACCGGCCTGAATCCTGTGCATTATAATCCATATACTGAGGTTGAATCCTGTTTTGTCTGTCAATTTCCTGTTTGTGTCGTCCTTCTCAAGGCAGACATTTATATACTAAAAGTCTAATAATGTTGTTAATTTGTTTAGCCTTTATGGAAAGCTGCAGTGTCTCAGTATGAAAAAATTATTGCACCTGCGGAACAGAAAATAGCAGGAAAATTGAAAATTTATATTTCAGAAATTCAGGACAGCCCACAGCAGGTAAAATGCTGAAATATTTCCCTTAAGCTGTTTTAGGAGATATTTATATATTTACTAAGTTGATCAACTTAGGATGAATATATACTGTTTTTATTTTATGTTAGCTTCTTCAAGCGTTTCTGAAATACAAAGAGCTGGTGAAGCGTCCAACTATAAGTAAAGAATTGATGTTAGAAAGAGAAACTTTACTGGCAAGACTTGTGGACTCAATAAAAGGTAAAAGTTTATCAGAGATTATAGCGTTTACCTAAGAAAATATTTTTGTAGGTTACTTTTTCTTGTATACTATTTAGGATTAAGAGTGTATCTTATAACAATATAGGTGGAAGATTAATTTACTATTTTTGTTACAAATTACAGATTTTTATTATTTATTCTTTTAAATGTTTATTTTTGAGAGAGTGCGAGTTGGGGAGGAGCAGAGAGAGAGGGAGACAGAGGGTCTGAGGCAGGCTCCAAGTTGTCAGCACAGCTGTCAGCCCCATGTGGAGCTTGAACTCACGAACCACGAAAGCATGACCTGGGCCGAATTCGGACACTCAACCACCTGCGCCATCCAGGTGCCCCAGATTACAGATTTTAAAAATTAGTTATTTTCTTTCTCTGTCTCATTGGATGCATGGTAAGGTTCCTGAGGGCAAAGGACCAAGTCTTACTATTTTTCTGTTCATTACCTTTAATGTACTACTTGGTGCATGGAAAGCATTTAGGAAGTACTTGCCGAATGTGTGTAATCATTTATTTGACTTAAATGTTACAGATTTTCGATTAGACTTTGAGAATCGATGCCGAGGAGTTCCTGGTGAGGCGTCTGGACCACTTGCTGGCAAAAACCTGTCGGAAGTTGTTAATAATATAGTTTGGGTTCGCCAGTTGGAACTGAAGGTATTAGTTTTGATAGATGTTGAAGGATACTAGTTGTAAAATGTGCCAAAGTAATGTAGAAGGCACTCTAGAACTGGAGTGAAAACATTAAAAACATTCTCTGTTTTCTTTGGCGTATCCATCTAATTTTCTTGTGCAGATTTCCGAAAAAGGGTACAGACGTGGCTGTAATGGTCTACTCATTTTTATGTAGGGATAATTATCAAGTCACTTATTACCCAGGTGCCGTTGTTACAGGTAAAGTGCCTTCTTAGAAATATTCAAGAGGAAACCATCTTTTACTTATTTTCTTTTTTTTTTTTTCAACGTTATTTTATTTATTTTTGGGACAGAGAGAGACAGAGCATGAACGGGGGAGGGGCAGAGAGAGAGGGAGACACAGAATCGGAAACAGGCTCCAGGCTCCGAGCCATCAGCCCAGAGCCTGACGCGGGGCTCGAACTCACGGACCACGAGATCGTGACCTGGCTGAAGTCGGACGCTTAACCGACTGCGCCACCCAGGCGCCCCTCTTTTACTTATTTTCAAAGGATTGTTTTAATCCTTCGAGATTATCATAGTAGAATGTTGGTCGTTGTGAGGTCTCTCTGAAAGTGTATTTCTGTGAGTAAATCATTCTAGGTTGGAGGGAGTTAAAGGAAATGTGAAGGTAATTATGACTTTGCGTGAGGTAGTGTCAGCAGTTTCTGGGTTTAACGGCTATTATGTTAATGTTTTAGTATTACTAAAATTGATCTCAGATTCTCACGTACTCACTATTTAATGTACATGGTATGGCACTTGACTCATAAAATGAACATTACCTGGTTATAGTCTGTGACTAAGAGCCAGAAGACATAGAATATTATAAAGGCTAGTATATTTGAGAGTTCTGCCTATTGAAGTTTGTATTTTTGATGTTTTATTTTCTGGAATATTCTGCCCAATTTTGTCAGTCAGCTTTCCAAATTGCTATAAGGTTCTTTGTACAGTTGTGGAAGAAAGGCATTTCTTTCTTTTAATTGCTATTCCGACTGGCAGTTATTGTTTGAGCTGTTTGTGAGAGCACTTAGCACATTATTGCTTCCTTTGTTTAGGGACATTGCTGAATTCTTGGAAGTTTGCCTTGAATTTCCCTTACCTTACCCTTCAGGTTATACCCAGTTGGCATTATCATCTGTGTTTTGTTATTCTGAGGTTGTCTAAAGCGGAGCAGAGTAGGGGTTGATTTTCTTACATTCCTTGGCAAGTTTTCTATTTTACTGTGTATAGTTGAATGGGAAAATAATTTCTGAATCACAGATTAGAGAATGTGGTTCCTTTTGTGCTAATCTTATAATAAGTATTAATACATTCTTGTAATATTCATGTAATTTGGCTTTTTAAGGTGGATGATACTCTCAAGATTGCAGAGGCTCTTTTATCTGACTTGTCAGGATTTCGATCTTTCCATCGAGCTGCCGAAGATCTGTTAGACCAGTTTAAACTGTATGAACAAGAACAATTTGATGATTGGTCCAGGGACATTCAGTCCGGTTTGTCTGATTCCAGATCCGGCTTGTGGTAAGTGTAACTACACTAAACAGTGAAATCTACACAAGGATCTTGTTTCTTATGTGAGTAATCTAAGTGACAGGATGGAATTAATGATCTCTCTTCTCTCCTTTCCCCAAACTTGCTGCTGCTCCTTAAAAAAATTTGTGTTAGTTTTTGATTTTCAGCTTTTAAGTCCTGACAGTTGGGGACTTGGGAGATTGAGTTAGTTGGCCACCCGCCTTGCTTCTTGGGTCTGTTTCTCAGACCTACAGATTCTGATTTTGGAATGAGGCTGTCCTTTCCCATGGTTCTTTGCTATCGATATTCATATATGTTTTTCTACCTTTTTTACGTGAAGATTATTTACATGGGCACACACACAAACACACCATTATCAATTGTAAAATTTCATAATTTCAAACTCTTTGAGGTAGAGAGTATTTCTTTATGAAATACTCTTATGGCGCCTACCATAGGATAAGGGTTTGGTCAGCATTTATTGAGCTAGATTGAACCTAATTTAGTTGGTTAACCTAATTATTCTAATGGCTGTTTAAAATGGATGGTCTCGGGGCGCCTGGGTGGCTCAGTTTATAAAGCATCCGACTTCAGCTCAGGTCATGATCTCACAGTCTGTGGGTTCGAGTCCCGTGTCGGGCTCTATGCTGACAGCTCAGCCTGAAGCCTGCTTCAGATTCTGTGTCTCCTTCTCTCTCTGCCTCTCCCCTGCTCATGCTTTGTCTCTCTTTGTCTCAAAAATAAATAAAAACATTAAAATAAAATAAAAAGAAAAAATGTCCTGTTTAAAAAAAAAAGTATAGTCTGGAAAAACCATTGTTTCTTTGTTCAGGTAAACTTTTCTTAGTGTATTATTATATTTTTAGAAACTAGTCATGTTTTAGTTTTTAGAAACTTGTTACTTTTCAAAAGTTAATTTTGTTCATAATATGAAATTCTGTGTATTTTCCCTATCTTTATTATATGTGTTGTTACGTGGGTGGGATAGATTTGTTCTTTGCTTTTCAGTAGCTTGCGTTTTAAGACCTACATGTTTTCTAAATGATAAAAGTGATTCGAAGGAATAAGCATTATATAAACCTGATCCTGAAAGAGAGGTCATGAGAATAAAATACTTGTTGATCACTTTAGCTCAGTGTTGTCACAGTCCACGCTGACTTGAATGACCTGATTTAAAAGTAGCTGCTGTAGCCTTGAAAGAAACACAAAGGCCAGTCCTTAGGTAGAGAAACAAAGATCCGAGGAATGAAACATTTGAGTATCTCTACTCCTACCATTTTTATGTTCTTTGTCACTGATCCTTTTTTTTAAAATTTTTTTAATGTTTATTTATTTCTGAGACAGAGACAGAGCATCAGTGGGGGAGGGGCAGAGAGAGAGGGACACAGAATCTGAAGCAGGCTCCAGGCTCTGAGCTGTCAGCACAGAGCCCCATGTGGGGCTCGAACTCACAGACCACAAGATCATGACCTGAGCCGAAGCTGGACTCTCAACTGACTGAGCCACCCAGGCGCCCCTATCATTGATCCTTTAATGAAAGTATTAAAGGGCCAAGTAGGCTGACTCAAAAAAAAAAAAAAAAAAAATCTAAGGTACCCTTTAGAAGATGAATCACCACCTTTTCTCTTTTTTTAAACTTTTACATTTTTTTAATGTTTATTTTTGAAAGAGAAACAGAGAGAGAGCACAAGCAGGGGAGGGGCAGAGAGAGAGAGGGAGCCACAGAATCTGAAGTAGGCTCCATGCTCTGGACTGTCAGAACAGAGCCCGATATGGGGCTCAAACTCACGAATGGTGAGATTATGACCTGAGCCGAAGTCGGTTGCTTAACTGACTGAACCCCCCAGGTTCCCCCAAACCTTTTCTGTTTATGGTGAATATGATGTGAGTTTTGAGTCTTAGCTGAAGGCTAAGCAACTGATTTTTCTGACTTCAAAAAACTGCTTGAGTGAAATATTAATGTGATGGTGTAGTTTGGGTATTGCAGTTTATTACCAAGATCTGAATTGTGAGATACCATGTAGAAAAAAAGATTACTTGGAAACTATGATTAAAATTTTTTTTTTTGTTTTGAGTTAATTTTATATTTATAGAAGAGGTATAAAAACTATTGTGTTTTTTATGTCAAGAGTGAGAATGTGAAACTTAAGAAGTTATTTTATTTTGTAGCATCGAGGCTAATAGTCGAATTATGGAATTGGATCCTAGTGATGGATCATTAAAGGTGCATTATTCAGATCGGTTGGTGATTCTCCTGAGAGAAGTTCGTCAGCTTTCTGCTCTTGGCTTTGTTATTCCTGCCAAAATACAGCAAGTTGCAAACATTGCACAGAAATTCTGCAAGCAAGCAATTATTCTTAAACAAGTATGGCATTACATTTTTGAATATATGACTGTTCTGAGTTCATTGCATTAGACTATTTTAAGGGCTTCATTTTCTACTTTTGTTATTTTTTAGGCTAATAGAATAGCACCAGTGAGTCTTGTGAAATTATGGTTTGCTAAATGACTACTTTACAAAATTTGCTTTTTAAGCCTATAGAGGAATTCATTAATTTGAAGTATTGATATTCATTCTAAAAACATTTGGAAAATTAGAATGTAATTTTTCTTTTTCCTTTTCTTTCATGTTACATGCATGGATATTAAAGGACTTTCTAACCAAAGTGTCCTCTGTCCTCCGCTCACCTTCAGTAGGCAGGTTCTTAGAGATTTACAAGGCTGATGGACTAGTCTCTATTTCTGGTCATTTCCTGGGTCTATCTGTTCAGCACATTGCCATCATATCATTTACCTGTTTATTTTTTTAATGTTTTTTAAAGTTTGCTTATTTATTTTGAGAAAGAGAGCAGGCACATGTTTGTTAGTGGCAGAAGCAGGCGGGGGGGGGGGGGGAGAGAGAGAGAGACAGAGAGAGACAGAGAGAGACAGAGAGAGAGAGAGAGAGAGAGAGAGAGAGAAAGAAAGAAAGAGAAAGAAAGGGAGAGAGAAAGCCAAGTAGGATCTGCACTGTCAGCACAGAGCCCAGTGCGGGCTCAAACTCATGAACTATGAGGTCATGACCTGAGCCGAAATCAAGAGTCAGATGCTTCACCCATAGAGCCACCCAGGTGCCCCACATTTCCCTGTTTAAAGCCAACTATTACCCCTCGTTGTGTGTCTCTTTAGCACAGTCCTCAGGCCCTTGTTAATCATGCTCTAACTGACCTGACTGGCTGTGGCCTTCACCCCCTGGACTCATCCCCTTTAGGTTGTGCCCTATGCTTCAATCACACGAGACCCAGTTCTCCTCTGAACGTGTCTCCATGGATGGATACCTGTTCCTTCTTAGTAGAAAACTCAGACTCATCCCTAATTCCCCACTCAGAAATCTCTTTCTTTGTTTTGTCTTCCTTTGGGTGATCCGTCCTTATTCCGTATGCAGTATGCACATCAGTCTTGAACGCTTTTCTGTAGTATTGGATGTGTTTTGCCTTTTCGCTCATGTAATTAACAGATCTTAGAGGTCAGGAACGGTATCTTAGAGGCAGGAGTGGTATCTTAGAGGCAGGTGGTATCTTAGAGGCAGGAGAGGTGTCTCAGGGGCAGGAGAGGTGTCTCCGGGGCAGGAGAGGTGTCTCCGGGGCAGGAGAGGTGTCTCCGGGGCAGGAG